>NC_057800.1:594015739-594250698 GCF_018294505.1 Triticum aestivum | reverse complement strand
ATAAGCAAACAACACACGAAAAACAGAATCTGTCAAAAACAGAATAGTCTATAGTAATCTGTAGGTTTAGAATACTTCTGTAAACCCCAAAATTCTAAAATAAATTGGTGAACGTGAGGAATTTTTCTATTAATCATCTGCAAAAATAATCAACCTAATCGCACTCTCCAGTAAAAAATTGCAGCAAATCTCGTGAGCGCTAAAGTTTCTGTTTTTTACAGCAAGATCGCAAAAACTCCCCCCAAGTCTTCCCAAAGGTTCTACTTGGAACAAACACTAATTAAAAGCTTAAAACCACATATAAACAAAAGCTAGATGAATTATTTATTACTAAACAGAACCAAAAATCAAGAAACAAAAAAAAATTGGGTTGCCTCCCAACAGGCGCTATCGTTTAACGCCCCTAGCTAGGCATAAAAGCAAGAATAGATCTAGGTATTGCCATCTTTGGTATGCAATCCATAAGTGGCTCTCATAATAGATTCATAAGGTAATTTAATTTTCTTTCTACGAAAGTGTTCCATGCCTTTCCTTAACGGAAATTGGAATCTAATATTTCCTTCTTTCATATCAATAATTGCACCAATCGTTCTAAGGAAAGGTCTACCAAGAATAATAGGACATGTAGGATTGCAATCAATGTCAAGAAAAATGAAATCTACGGGAACATAATTCCTATTTGCGACAATAAGAACATCATTAATCCTTCCCATTGGTTTCTTAATGGTGGAATCCGCAAGATGCAAGATTAAAGAACAATCATCAAATTCACAGAAACCTAACACATCACACAAAGTTTTTGGAATCGTGGAAACACTAGCACCCAAATCACATAAAGCCAAGCATTCATGATCTTTAATCTTAATTTTAATAGTAGGTTCCCACTCATCATAAAGTTTTCTATGGATAGAAACTTCTAATTCAAACTTTTCTTCATAAGATTGCATTAAAGCATCAACGATATGTTTGGTAAAAGCTTTATTTTGACTATAAGGATGAGGAGAATGCAACAAGGAAATACAATCTATTAAAGAACAATTATCATAATTAAATTCCTTGAAATCCAAAATAGTGGGATCATTGATATGTAAAGCTTTGACCTCTTCAATCCCGCTTTTACCAATTTTTGCATCAAGATTTAAAAACTCCAAATCATTGGGACGCATTTTAACTAAAGTTGACTTGTCTCCAGTCCCATAATTATCAAGATTCATATTGCAAAACAAAGATTTAATAGGGGACACATCAATCACTTTTAGATCTTCATCATTATTATCATGAACACTAGAAGAACACACTTTTATTAAGCAATCTTTTTTAGCACGCATCCTAGCGGTTCTTTCTTTGCACTCATCAATGGAAATTCTCATGGCTTTGAGACACTCATTTATATCATGCTTAGGTGGAATATATCTAAGTTTCAAAGAATCAACATCAATAGAAATTCTATCCACGTTCCTAGCCAACTCATCAATCTTAGACAATTTTTCTTCAATCAAAGCATTGAAACTCTTTTGTGAACTAACAAATTATTTAATACTAGATTCAAAATCAGAGGGCATCTTATTATAATTTCCATAAGAACTATTGTAGAAATTACCATAATTATTAGAGGAATCACTAGGATACGACCTAGGATTAAAGTTTCCTCTATACGCGTTGTTACCAAATTGTTCCTACCAACAAAATTCACATCCATAGATTCATTATTATTCTCAATCAAAGTAGACAAAGGCGTATCATTAGGATCAACCGGAGCACTCTTATTAGCAAACAACTTCATAAGTTCATCCATCTTTCCACTCAAAACATTAATTTCTTCTATCGCATGAACCTTTTTACTAGTAGATCTTTCGGTGTGCCATTGAGAATAATTAACTATAATATTATCTAGGAGTTTGGTAGATTCTCCTAAAGTGATTTCCATAAAAGTGCCTCCCGTGGCCGAATCTAAAAGATTTCTGGAAGCAAAATTCAATCTGGCATAAAAAAATTATATGATCATCCATAAATTCAAACTATGAGTAGGGCAATTACGAATCATTAATTTCATCCTCTCCCAAGATTGTGCAACATGCTCATGATCTAGTTGCTTAAAATTCATAATATCGTTTCTAAGAGAGATGATCTTGGTGGGAGAAAAATACTTAGAGCTAAAAGCATCTTTGCACTTATTCCAAGAATCAATACTATTTTTAGGAAAAGAAGAAAACCAAGTTTTAGCATGATCTCTAAGCGAAAATGGAAATAGCTACAATTTAACAATATCATTATCCACGTACTTTTTCTTTTACATGTCACAAAAATCAACAAAGTTGTTTAGATGGGTAGCGGCATCTTCACTAGGAAGGCCAGCAAATTGATCTTTCATGACAAGATTCAACAAGGCAGTATTAATTTCACAAGATTCAACATCGGTAAGGGGAGCAATGGAGTGCTAATAAAATCATTATTGTTGGTATTAGAAAAATCACACAATTTAGTATTGTCTTGAGCCACTGTGACAAACAATCCAACACACAAGCACACAAGAAGCGAGCGAAGAAGAGGCGAACGGAAAAAGAGGGCGGATGGAAAAGAGGGTGAATAAAACATCAAGGGTGAAGTGGGGGAGAGGAAAACGAGAGGCAAATGGCAAATAATGTAATGCGAGGGATAAGATTTTGTGATGGGTACTTGGTATGTCTTGACTTGACTTGGCATAGATCTCCCCGGCAACGGCGCCAGAAATCCTTCTTGCTACCTCTTGAGCACTACATTGGTTTTCCCTTGAAGAGGAAAGGGTGATGCAACAAAGTAGCGTAAGTATTTCCCTCTTTTTTGAGAATCAAGGTATCAATCCAGTAGGAGACTACACGCAAGTCGCCTCGCACCTATAGAAACAAATAAGAATCATGCAACCAACGCGATAAAGGGGTTGTCAATCCCTTCACGACCACTTGCAAAAGTGAGATTTGATAGAGATAAGAAGATAATTTTTTTGGTATTTTTATGATATAGATTGAAAGTAAAGATTGCAAAATAAAATAGATTGGAAACTTATATGATGGAAAATAGACCCGGGGGCCATAGGTTTCACTAGTGGCTTCTCTCAAGATAGCATAAGTATTGCGGTAGGTAAACAAATTACTGTCGAGCAATTGATAGAAAAGTGCATAATTATGAGAATATCCAGGCATGATCATGTATATAGGCATCACGTCCACGACAAGTAGACTGAAACAATTTTGCATCTACTACTATTACTCCACACATCGACCGCTATCCAGCATGCATCTCGAGTATTAAGTTCATAAGAACAGAGTAACACATTAGGCAAGATGACATGATGTAGAGGGATAAACTCAAGCAATATGATATAAACCCCATATTTTTATCCTCGATGGCAACAATATAATACGTGCCTTGCTGCCCCTGCTGTCACTGGGAAAGGACACCGCAAGATTGAACCCAAAGCTAAGCACTTCTCCCATTGCAAGAAAGATCAATCTAGTAGGCCAAACCAAACAGATATTTCGAAGAGACTTGCAAAGATAACAAATCATACATAAAAGAATTCAAAGAAGAACCAAATATTGTTCATAGATAATCTTGATCATAAACCCACAGTTCATCGGATCTCGACAAACACACCGCAAAAGAATTACATCAAATAGATCTCCAAGAAGATCGGGGAGAACTTTGTAGTGAGATCCAAAGAGAGAGAAGAAGCCATCTAGCTAATGACTATGGACCCGATGGTCTGTGGTAAACTACTCACACATCATCGGAGAGGCTATGGTGTTGATGTAGAAGCCCTCCGTGATCGATTCCCGCTCCGACGGAGCTCCGGAAAAGGCCCAAGATGGGATCTCTTGGGTACGAAAGGTTGCGGTGGTGGAAATAGGGTTTCATGGTGCTCTCGGATGTTTTCGGGGTATATGAGTATATATATAGGCGAAAGAAGTCGGTCAGGGGAGCCACAAGGGGCTCACGAGGGTGGGGGCACGCCTGCCTCCTGGGCGCGCCATCCTGCCTCGTGGCCTCCTCGATGCTTCCTTGACATCCACTCCAAGTCTCCTGGATTGCGTTTGTTCCAAAAATCACTCTCCTGAAGGTTTCATTCCATTTGGATTCCGTTTGATATTCCTTTTCTGCGAAACACTAAAATAGGCAAAAAAAAAACAGCAATTTGCACTGGGCCTTTGGTTAGTAGGTTAGTACCAAAAATAATATAAAAAGGTATATTAAAGCCCATTAAACATCCAAAACAGATAATATAATAGCATGGAACAATCAAAAATTATAGATACGTTGGAGACGTATCAGTCTCCTCCGGATCCCACTGATAAACAGACTGACGGTGAGGATCAGATAGTGGTTCCGGCTCTGGAGCTGATGTTAGGCTCTGGTATGCCTGAATGGCCTCCAGCAAAACAAGGTACGTGCCTGAAAATATGTTGAACAAAGAGGGAGCAGGCAAGGTAATAGTCTCAATGTAATTTGTATCAAATATCATTCTATAGTTAAGCATCTTCTTCTTATTCGTAACAATAAAATCATGTGCTACCATACTCTTATAATCTAAAAAAATATGAGGCAGAAACTTTTCCTCTTTCTCATAATGCCTAATGGGTATGTTAAAGTGTGCAACCAGGCACGAGGCGAAGATGCCTCCTAAGACGGGACCCTTTGTATGGTTCAGATTTAACCGTTTAGCAACAATAGCGCCTAAACTAAAAGTGGTATCACGAAACAAAGCATGGTGCAAAATAACAATATCAGGGGCACTAAGATTTCCACAGTTCCCGCGACCAATTAAGCATCTACTAGCAAATATTGCGAAGTAACGTAGAACAGGAAAATGTATGCTAGTAATTCTTGCATCGGAAACCTTCCTCGTTTCCCCTACAGCAATCATATCAATAAATCCTTCCACATCATTATGATGTGGTTCCTCTATGCTACCCTCAAAGGGTATCCTACAAACCCGGAAAACATCATAAAGTGACATCTCCTTATGCTCATCATATAAATATTTGTGAATTGAGCTTTGAGCAAGGAGATCGAAAATGGCAGCAAGATAAGCTAGAACTCGGGTTTGAGCTGGTGGATGATTTTTTCTGGAGGAAGACAAAGTGTGTGGGTGCAAGAATAAGTGGAGGGGACCCACGTGGGGTCCACGAGGCAGGGGGCGCGCCCTGGGGGGTAGGGCGCGCCCTCCACCCTCGTGGGCACATGGTGGGTCCCCCTAGTGTGTTCTCAGTGCCAATAATTCTTAAATATTCTAGAAAAACATATTAAATTTTCAGGGCATTTGGAGAATTTTTATTTTCAGGGTATTTTTTATTGCAAGGATAATTCAAAAAGCAGGGAGAAAATACTATTTTTACTTTATTTAATATAAATAACAGAAAGTAAAAAGAGGGTACAGAGAGTTGTGCTTTCTAACTTCATCCATCTCATGCTCATCAAAAGGAATCCATTAACAAGGTTGATCAAGTCTTGTTAACAAACTCATTCCGATTGGCATAAAACCGGAGAAATTTCGAGTAACACTAGGTTACCTCAACGGGGATATGCACGTCCCCAACAATAAGAATATCATATTTCTTCTTGATAGTAGGAAGAGGAAATTCAAAACCTCCAATAGTAATCGTTGAAATTTTTCCAATAGAATTGATACTATGGACTTGAGGTTGTTTCCTCGGAAAGTGTACCGTATGCTCATTACCATTAACATGAAAAGTGACATTGCCTTTGTTGCAATGAATAGCAACCCCTGCAGTATTCAGAAAGGGTCTACCAAGAATAATAGACATACTATCGTCCTCAGGAATATCAAGAATAACAAAGTCCGTTAAAATAGTAACATTTGCAACCACAACAGGCACAGCCTCACAAATACCGACAGGTATAGCAGTTGATTTATCAGCCATTTGCAAAGATATTTCAGTAGGTGTCAACTTATTCAAATCAAGTCTATGATATAAAGAGAGAGGCCTAACGCTAACACCGGCTCAGAGATCACATAAAGCAGTTTGAACATAATTTCTCTTAATGGAGCATGGTATAGTTGGTACTCCTGGATCTCCTAGTTTCTTTGGTATTCCACCTTTAAAAGTGTAACTAGCAAGCATGGTGGAAATTTCATCTTCCGGTATCTTTCTTTTATTAGTAACAATATCTTTCATGTACTTAGCATAAGGGTTCATTTTAAGCATATTGTCGGGTGGTAGGTGCGACATATGCCAACGGGTGGCTTATCATTGTGGGAGCCAGTAAGACGTCGCTGGTGCCTGGAAGCGGGATGAGGCGAAGACATGCACGCCGGCGAATCTTACCCAACTTCGGGGCTCTCTATGGAGATAACACCCCTACTGCTGCTCTGCGGGGTCTCCGCATGATCACTAGATGAACGAGTGGCTATAAGATGCTCCTTGAGCTGTTTTCGAGAAGAAGATGAAGGGCACGGCTAGCTCTCCTCTCCTCTCTATGTGGTGTCTAAAACTAGCTCCGATCCACCCTTTGCATGGGTGCCCCAGGGGGTTTATATAGGCCCACCCCCCCGGGGGTACAATGGTAATCCGGCTAGGCGTGGGCCCCAGCCGTCTGTGTCTACGCTCGCCGGCTTCTGCGCCGGCTGCTAGGGCCCGCCGGCTGCTGGCTCCTTGGTCGACAGGCAGGCCCCACTGTCAAGGGCCTGGTCGGTGGCTGGTTACTGTTGCCTCAACCTAGTGACGAAGGCTTCGCCGAGGTGGGCATGGCTACAGTGCCGCCGCCCGGCGGGCGATCGTTGTAGCCTCACCGCGTCTTGTCTTCTTAATGGGCGTCTCCTTCGAGGGAGGAGGCAAGCCGGCTGCGGGGAGCCGGCCCTGTGTTGGGCCGACAGGGGGAGGCCTGGCCGCCTTCGGGTGTCTCTCTGCCTGGAGGGGCCCATCGCCCATGGGCCGCGCTGACAGCCCGTCGTGGGTGGCGTTAGGGTTAACATGGCAACAGTGCCGTGCCAGACGGGTCATGGCCATCCCGTACGGCACACTGTGCCAGGCGTGCTCCGAGAATCGGGGGTGGCAGGCTTTACTGTAGCCACGCCCCGTCACATCGCCGTTATGTGGATGCAGACTTCGAGGGTACGATCTTAACCGCTTTGTGGGAGTCGGCTTCTTGCGGCCGGCTTCTTGGAGCCGGCCCTCCCGCGGCTCTCTTTATGAGGGCTAAAGCCGGACCGCCTTCCGATAGTCGGCCTGGGAGACAGCCGGCAAGGGGAAGGCGGCTCCACGTCTAGGATTCTTGAGGGCCGGATCGGCTTGTAATTTTTTCAGAAGGGCCAGAGGAAGCCGGCTAGGCTACCCGTGGTCATTTACTCCGACAGTAGTCCCCGAAGCTGATCGAGCTTCGAGGCTGACAAAGGGACGAGAAGCTTGGTCAGCTTCCTATCCTGAGGAGCCGGCTTTGCTTATGCGCGCCGTCTTCGGAAAGCTTCGTTTCTTGTAGGCGGGAACGTGGGTCGGCTTGCGAGCTGACCGCGCGCCATCCCGCGGGCCATGTGGCAAGAAAAACCTGCCAACACACGCGCGCGATGGGACGCCGCCGCAGGCCCGGGCCCGCCACTCCTAGGCCTCGGCCCGAACGCGGATCTTCTGCGGCCCACAACGGACCACTCGCCTTCCCACGGCGGTTTTATTACGCCATCAGGGCGCAATAATCGCGGGACGTGGGGGAGTGGGCGCAGTTGATCCCACGTTCCCCCACACCACACCTCCTCAGGTCCGCTGCGCGGGTCTATAAGTAGGGGGAGGAGGGGGAGCGGTAGAGGCTCGCACGCTCTCCCTCACTCCGCCCCTTCTCACCTTCCTTCTACTTCCCTTCGCCGCTGCAGCGACCCATTGCCGCGCCGCTCGGCCGTTGGACCTCTCGGTTCCTTTGGTCCCGCCGTAGCGGGATCGTGCGCGTCTCCGCCGTCGCATCGTCTTGTTCCTCGCCGTGTCGTTCCCATGGCGTTGTCGAGCTCGTGGGATGACTCCAACGTCCACGAGGACCACGTTGAGTTCCTCCGCCGGACGCGGTGTCTACCGGGCGAGAACTACGTGCGGGTTCGTCGTGCGCCAGCGAGGGAGATTTCGCCGGCACCGGAGGAGGGCGAGCGGGTAATCTTCCGCTCGCACTGCCTGCGCGGCTTCGGCCTCCCGGCGAGCAGATTCCTTCGCGCTTTTCTTGAATTTTACCACCTCCAGCCGCATCACCTCACGCTCAACGCGGTGCTGCTGCTGTCGGCTTTCATCACCTTGTGCGAGGGCTTTCTTGGGGTTCTCCCCACTCTCGAGCTCTAGGAGAATTCTTCCAGAGCAAGCTCGATACTGTTGTCGCGGGCGTGCCCGCCCCCTGCGGAGCCTTCATTGCCATGAGGCAGACGGGCGAGAACAATCCGTTCCCGCCCATCCCGCTGACCCAGTCGGTGAAGCTCTGGCAGAAGTCCTATTTTTACGTGAAGAACGTCGCCTAGCAAGGCGACTACGTCAACCTGCCGGCTTACGTAGCCGGACCGTTGGCTGGGAGGCAACCCTCGTGGAGCTACCGGGCCAGGTCGTTGTCTCAGGCCGGGAACGCAGTGGTCTCCCGGCTGCGGGTGATGATCCAGTCGGAGGGCCTGACCGGAGCCGACCTGGTGGCCGCCTTCATGGAGCGCCGAGTACTTTCGCTCCAAGGCCGGCCTCACATGATTTGCCAAATGAGTGGCCTCTTCGACCCGTGCCGGCTGAGCACCAGGGAGATGCCTCATGCCGAGGTGTCTTACATGGTGAACTACATCTCCAACTGCAAGGTCGCCGAGGATTGGCGATACGGCAAGAGGCTGTATTCTCGCGCCAACCCTCCGCTTGCCGTAAGTTTTTCTTCTTTTTTGTAGCCGGCCTCATGATGGCCAACTTCTGACCAATTGGTTTGCCCTTAGCAGAACCCTCTTCTTCCGCCGACGGCCGGGGCCGCAGGGGTAGAGCGCCAGCTCCTCCCCGACCGCACGGTGGACGATGTCGATGATCCGGACCAGGGAGCGGCCGCCATGGAAGATGCCATCATGGGGGAAGGTGACGAGGCAGGAGGCGCGGGGCTCGGGGCCGGCCTCGAGGACTGGGCGGACGATGACGAGGTCGAAGCCGCCCCGCACCGCCAGCCGGCGCTTGATCATCAAGGCACGGGCCTGTCTACCGTGCCGGCTGCCCGTGGCGGCGCGCAGAAACGCCGGGCCGCGTCGACCTTCTTCAGCAGCCGGCCGAAGAAATCCAAGGGTTCCACGGCGGTGACCAAGCGGGATGAGGCGGCCGTGAAGGCGGCCCGCTTCCGCAAGGCGGTGAAACAGCCGCAGGTGATCTCGGCGTAAGTCGTCAAACGTCTTGTATATTTTTTTCTTGTCCTCTTCGATTGAGGCGCTTCTAAACCTTTCTTTGCTCACCGGGCAGGGCACCGCTTTCCCTCGAGCGAGGTCCTGGCAGCTCCGTAGTCGGGCCGACTGGAGGGTCCTCAGGCTCCCGCCGCGTGGATCCCCGCGCCGACCTCATGGAGGCCACGGAGCGGAACGCACGGGAGGCGCGGGAGGAGTGGGAGGCGGCGGAGTGAAGGACCACCCAGGTGGCGAAGGAGCAGGCCGACGCGGCGGCCAAGGCCCGAGCGGAGGCGGTAGCCGCGGAGACGGAGGTGGAGACCTCGCACAACCAGCCCCCGCTCTGGTGATGGAGAGGAGGGAGGACCACGTGGTCTTCGTGGAGGAGGCACCGCAGACAGCGCCGACTGGAGCAGGCCAAAGCGGCCAACTAGCCGCGGCGCCAGAGCAGCCGGCCAGGGGCGAGCCGGAGGCAGGGGCCGGCCTCGAGGTGCAACCGGCATTTCGCCGGTGCGCAGGGGGAGCTACCTCCGCGCTGGAACCGCACCGAGATGCGGGCACCAGCCAAACGGTGGAGGCCCTGGAGGCGGCCAGTGCCAGCACATCCGAGTGGATGCCCAGCGGAGGGACGGCCGAGCTGAACACGGCGGCCCAGGAGGTCCGGAGCCGGCTTCAAGCCCAGGCCGCTTCGCTGCAGCGATATACCCAAATGTTCCTCGCGATGCGGGCCGTCATCCGGGTGAGCCCTCTGGCCTTGGTTGTTTTGCTTTTTTGATTTCTTCCGTGGGGGCGCGTCAGCGCACCCGCTGGGTGTAGTCCCCGAGTTCCGAGTCGGCTGCTGAGCAGGCGGCTTGGAACTTACTAGGTCCTGACAGCTATCTTATTCTTGCATCCTGTTTGATCTTCCAGGAATACCATAACCTCCGCGCTGCTGCCTTCAACTCCCAGGCTCAGGAGCTGGGCCAGAAAACCGAGGACCTGACCAACAGCCGGAGTGCGTGCTTTGTCTCATTCATCTCCTGTGGGGGTGCGTCAGTGCACCCACTGGGTGTAGTCCCCGAGATTCGGGCCGACTGCTGAGCAGTCGGGTCGGATCTTCCCTGACGACTTCTTTCTTATTGATCTTTCCTTTGTCTTCATGCTTGCAGGAGCCAATGCCGACTTGAGGGGGCAGCTCAGCGGGGCCCAGGCCGCCCTTCGCGCCAAGGAAGCTAAGTACAACGCCTTGGTCCTGGAGCGTGACCGCCTAGCCAAGAAGTTGGCCGACCAGGAGGAGAGCCACAAGGCGGCCCTGAAGAAGGCCCAGGACAGCGAGGATGCCCTCAAAGCTGAGTTCAAGACCGAAGCGGCGGGCTGGGCTGAGGCAAAACAAGCGCTGAGCGAGGGCTTCGGCCGGATTGAGGATCTGATCGATGGTAAGCTGCCTTCCTCACTCCTTGCTTGCCCCATGCCCCCTGATTTGTGTTCTGAATTGTGCTGCTTTTTGTTCTTTGTGCAGACTACTTCCCCGGCTACTCCGTCTTTGCCACCCAGACCATCGAGGCCCACCGCGAGGCGCGCCGGCAGGCGGGGGCTGAAATTGCGCCGGACGCGAGCCGGAGGCTTGAGGAGCAACTCTTGGCAGTTCAAGCCCGGCTGCAGCCGGCTCACCGCATGCTCCGCCACCTCTAGCACGCCGGGGCGCAGGTGTTGGCCGCCCTCTTGCCAGGCGAAACAATTCACCGCACCCCGAGTCGGACTGCTGACTGGCTGGAGGTTGCGGTTGGCTGCTTCGAGGCGTGGAAGGCATCGGCGGCCCGGCTTGGAGCTGGGCGGGCGCTGGAGTTCGTCCGAGCCTGGTATCCCGGGCTGAACCTGGACCAGCTGCGCACCTGGCGGCTGGAGGCCGACGAGGAGATGGAGGAGGTGCGGCCGGCTATCGCTCAGCGTGCCTCGACGATCGCTGAGTGCACTGACATAAGCGTCTTTGCTCCTGAGATAAATGACGACGGCGTTGCCCAGCCGGAGGAATGGTTCGGGCTGGACCCGGCAGCGGGTGAGGACTCGGCGGAGGAGATCGCTTCCAGCGATGAAGGTGAAGACGACGAATGGGAGGAAGGCGAAGACGTCGAGCCGGCCGGTGAAGCGGCCAGCCAGCCCCAGCCTGACCGTGCCTCTAGCAACGAGGCGCGTGCTAGCGCGCCCTCTTTGGGAGGTGGTGATCATGCCGATGTTCGCCAGCCGGCCACTCCTCCAGCCAGCACTGCCGTCTCTACCGACCTGCCCGACTCGCCAGTCGCTCCCTTGGCTTAATCTGCCATCCTTGCTTTTCCTGCTTGTTACTCTTTGAACAATTTTTATTAAACTTGCGCAGTTCCACCCATTGGGGGTGTATTCAAACTATGTTGAATGCTGGCCTTTCGAAGGCCTTTTGTGTAAATATGATCGTGTTTGTGTTTGGCTTCCATTCGCGTATGCTTTATCTTTAGGCTGTTTCCTTTGCCGCCTTCCCCTAGCTGCTGCCTTCCCAACCGGCAGCCTACGGCTAAGAAAGAACTTGGCTATATTTATTTTTTATTTTTTTGGGGGGGAAGGCAAGTACTCGAGCTTTCTTAGATTGAAGCGAGGTGAATGGAAGCCGGCCGGACGGCTACTCTGGTAGTCGGTCGGTGGTGGGAGAAAAACCAGCTTTTGTTATATTAGTCCGTTAGTCCCTAGCCGTTTTTCGTGTGGGCGTCCTTTCCTGCCTTTAACTCTTGCCAGCCGGACAGCCGGTTCTTCGAACTGCGACTTTTGGCAAGAGAGGGCTTGGGTGCCGGCACACTACTTGTCTGACCGCGGGTAGGACTTCTAATATAACTGAAGGCGGCCAGTCCCCGGGCCGACTAGTCGAACCCGGTGCTGGATGAAAAAAGTGAATGTAATGACATGATCATAAGCATGATACTCTTCTTTTATAGATAAAAGATGGCAGTCCCCGAGCTCTCCTCGGGGGGCCTATTGTCTCGTACTTAGTACAAAAGTTAGCGTGATACATACTGCATTTCAACTGTAAAATCTTCGGAGGAGGTTGGCGTTCCATGGTCGTTCCGACTCTTTGCCGGAGTCGTCTCTCTTTCGTGCCTTTGGCTTCTGTGCGTCGATCAGGTAGTAGGAGTCATTTCCCAGCGCTCTGCTGATGACGAAGGGGCCTTCCCAAGGGGCCGAGAGCTTGTGCTGGCCGGCTGTTCGCTGGATCAGCCGGAGCACGAGGTCGCCTTCTTGGAAAGATCTTGGTTTGACCTTCCGACTGTGGTAGAGGCGCAAGCCCTGCTGGTAGATGGCGGACCGGCTGAGGGCTAACAGCCGGCCTTCTTCCAGCAGGTCGACACCGTCTTCTCGTGCTTCCTTGGCCTCCGCCTCTGTGTACATGGTTACCTGAGGCAAGTCGAACTCGATGTCTGTTGGGATGACCGCCTCGGCACCATACACGAGGAAGAAAGGAGTGAAGCCAGTTGACTTGTTTGGGGTAGTGCACAGACTCCAAAGGACGGCCGGCAGCTCATCGAGCCAACAGCCGGCCGAACGTTCTAGTGGTACGACCAGTCGGGGCTTGATGCCGGAAAGGATGAGGCCGTTGGCTCGCTCGACTTAGCCGTTTGACTGCGGGTGGGCAACGGATGCTAAGTCCAACCGCATGCCTTGCGTTGCGCAGAAACATGCCAAGGCTCCCTTGGCGAAATTCGTGCCATTGTCGGTGATGATGCTGTGTGGCACGCCGTACTGAGTTGTTATATCTGCGATAAATGTCACCGCAGTCGGCCCATTCAGCTTCTTGATTAGCTTTGCCTCAATCCATTTGGTGAATTTGTCCACGGCGACAAGCAGATGTGTCATGCCGCCGCGCGCCGTCTTGAATGGGCCCACCATGTCCAGTCCCCAGACAGCGAAGGGCCAAGTGAGGGGAATGGTCTTGAGTGCCGAAGCCGGCATGTGTTGCTTGGAGCTGAAGACTTGGCACCCTTTGCAATGTTTAACTAACTGCTTGGCGTCATCCAAAGCAGTCGGCCAAAAGAACCCATGGCGGAAAGCTTTGGCGACGAGTGATCTTGAGGCTGCATGGTGGCCGCATTCTCCTTGGTGGATGTCTCTGAGGATTGCAATGCCCTTCTCTTGCTCGACGCATCGCTGGAAGACTCCAGTGGCACTGCGCCTGACGAGCTCTCTGTTGACGATTGCGTATGCTCCGGCTCGGCGTTGGACTTGTCTTGCCTCTGTTTCGTCAGCCGGCAGATCTTGGTTTATTAGGAAGTTGAGGATGGACTAAGCCCATGATGGAGCTGCGACTTCTTCTATTGCCAACACGGCTACTGCGACCAGGGCGGGCGGGCTGGGTGGTGAAATGCTGGAGTCGGCCGCCGCCTGTTGTGTTGGTGCAGTCCCCGGGCCGACTACCGCAGTCCCCGAGCCAGGTGTGGCAGTCCCCGGGTCGGGCGTAACTACGGAAGTCCCCGAGCCGCATACTAACGTCCCCGGGCCGACTATCGAAGTCCCTGGGTCACCTGCTTGGTTCTTCGAGCCGGACCCGGCCGCGTCGGGGTCAGGCGGCACGAAGATGGAATCGGACTCTGCAGACGGCTTGATAGACGGCTTGAGGAGGCATTGCAGAGAGACACCGGTTGGTATTGCCTGCCGAGTGGAGCCTATTCGAGCCAGGGTATCAGCTGGCTCGTTGTCGGCTCGCGGTACGTGGAGGAACTCGCATCCTTCAAAGTACCCGCTGATCTGCTGAACAAGGAAGCGGTAGCTTGCCATATTTGCGTCCTTGGCATCCCAGTCGCCGGATGATTGCTGGACTACCAAGTCCGAGTCGCCGTAACATAGGATCCGGCGTATGCCGAGCTCTTTGGCAAGCCAGAGCCCGTGTATGAGCGCCTCGTACTCGGCCATGTTGTTGGAGGCGGCAAAGTGAATTTGCAGCGTGTATCTGAGCTTGTCGCCTTTGGGAGAGGTGAGGATGACGCCGGCTCCCAAGCCGGTGCTCATCTTGGACCCGTCGAAGTGCATGAGCCAATGAGTGGAGTCGGGAGCTGGCGGTAGGTACTGGGTCTCGGCCCAGTCGACGAGGAAGTCGGCCAATGCTTGGGACTTGATGGCAGTGCGAGGCTGGTAGAAGATCGTGTAGGGGGCCAGCTCGATGGCCCATTTCGCCACCCGGCCGGATGCATCCCGGCTGCCTATGATCTCGGCAAGCGGGGCGGTGCATACAACCGTGATGGGGTGCTCTTGGAAGTAGGGCTTCAGCTTCTTGGCGGCAAAGTACACGCCATAGCACATCTTCTGGTAGTGCGGGTAGTTCTGCTTCGAGGTAGACAGCACCTCGCTCAAATAGTACACCGGCCTCTGGACCGGCTAGGCTCGGCCCTCTTCTGGGCGCTGGACTATGATGACGGTGCTGACCACCCGGCTGGTTGCGGCAATGTAGAGGAGCATGGGTTCTTTCTCAGTCAGTGCCGCCAGGACAGGCAGCATGGCCAGCATCTTCTTTAGCTCGTGAAAAGCTTGGTCGGCTTGGTCGTTCCACTCGAAGTGAGTGGTATTCTTCATGAGGCGGTAGAGGGGGAGAGCTTTCTCTCGGAGCCGGCTGATGAAGCGGTTCAGGGAGGCCAAGCACCCGGTGAACTTCTGGACGTCTCGAAGTTTGGTGGGAATCGCCATTCTCTCAATGGCCTTGATCTTTACTGGGTTGCATTCGATGCCGCGTTCGGAGACCAGGAAGCCCAGGAGCTGGCCGGCTGGCACTCCGAACACGCATTTCTCGGGGTTGAGCTTGATCTGGAACCGGCGCAGGTTTTCAAATGTTTCCTTGAGGTCCTCCAGCAAGGTGTCGCGCTTCTCCGTCTTCACCACAATGTCGTGTACGTAGAAGTGGGCATTTCTGCTGAGCTGCTTGAGGAGGCATTTCTGCATGCAACGCTGAAAAGTGGCACCAGCATTTCTTAAGCCGAATGTCATAGTCGGGTAGCAGAAAGCTCCGAATGGCGTGATGAAGGCGGTCTTCAGGCGGTCAGCCGGATCTAGCTTTATCTGGTGGTATCCTGAGTAAGCATCCAAGAAACTCAACAACTCGCATCCGGCCGTGGAGTCTATCACTTGATCAATCCTTGGCAGGGCAAAGGGATCTTTGGGGCAGGCCTTGATGAGGCTCGTGTAGTCGATGCACATGCCCCACTTGTTGTTCTTCTTTAGCACGAGGACCGGGTTGGCGAGCCACTCTGGAAAGAAAACCTCCATAATGAAGTCGGCTGCCAGAAGCCGGGCTATCTCCTCTCCCACAATCCTTCTTTTCTCCTCCGACAGTCGGTGGAGGGGTTGTTTGACTGGTTTTGCGCCTTCTCGGACGTGTAGCTTGTGCTCGGCGAATTCCTTCGGAACACCTGGCATGTCCTTAGGGGACCATGAAAAGATATCCCGATTCTCACAGAGGAAGTCGGCGAGCTCGCCTTCCTATTTGCTGTTTAGGTTTGCCCCGATGACGGCAAACCTTTCTGGGTGCTCGAGGTCAAGAGGTATCTTCTTTGTCTCCTTGGTTGGCTGGAAAGATCCTTGGGCATCACACTCCTTGGGATCGGGGGGCAGGGCCGGGTGTTTGCCGGCCATGGCCACGACTCGGTCCAACATCTTCTTTTCTTCGGCAATCACAAGGGACTCGGCCAGTCGGCTGCTGGCTGCAGCGCACTCGGAAGATTTCTTGTAATCGCCGGCTATGGTGATGATGCCCTTGGTGCTCGGCATCTTCATCTTGAGGTAAGCATAGTGGGGAACAACCATGAACCTGGCCAAGGCAGGACGGCCAAGCAATGCATGGTAGGGGCTCTCCAGGTCCACCACTTCAAACCAGATCGCTTCTCGGCGGAAATGATCCTTGTCCCTAAAGAGAACATCAATCTTGATCTTGCCAATGGGGGCGCAGGACAGGCCAGGTACAATGCCATGGAACACAGTCCGAGTAGGCATGAGTTGCTTCGTCTTGACGTTCAGCTTCTCCAGGGTGTCACGGTATAGGATGTTGATGCTGCTCCCGCCGTCTATCAGCACGCGTGAGAAACGGGCGACGCGTCTATCCGTTGCAAGGGTGGCATCCAAAACCAACGTATAAGAGCTGGGAGATGGAATCACCTCTGGATGGTCGGCCCGGCTCCAGCTGATAGGCTTTTCTGACCAGTGCATGTGCTCAGCAGGGTTGGTAGCGACCACGTTGACTTCTTGGTGCTCTCAGCATCTGCTACACCGGCCTTCGGGCTGGCTTGTGAAGATGACATAGATGGCATGCTCGTCGGGGAACTCATCATGCACAGCTCCGACTGCTGGCCGAGCGGTCGGCGGCTGCGGAGCCGGAGGCGGCGGGCCAGCAGGCGGAGGCGGCGTGAGCTCTTCTCCCTTGGAGATTCAGGTGAGCCAGTGGCACTTCCGGGTTGTGTGGTTGGACGGCTTCGCGCCGCTGTAGAACTTGCATGGGGCGTCGAGAGTTTGCTCGTAGGAGAAGGCCGGCTGCCAAGCCGGCCTGCCGCCCTTCTGCTTCTTGGGTGCGGGCCGCCCTTCGGGCTGCTTGTCCTCGACTATGGCCACCTGCTGGCAAGTGGAGAGCGGCACGGGGCCCTTGCGCTTGTGGTCGTTCTGGTACGGGCGTCGGCCGGAGTCCCCGGCCGGCGTCTTGGGCGCCAGGTTGATTACCTTCCCGGACGCGTCTACCCGGAGTTCAGTCTTCATTGAGGAGTCGGCGGTGGCGTACTTGTCCGCTATGACCAGAAGCTCGTCGAGGGTAGCCGGCTCGTTGCAGAGGAGCTTGTGCTTAAGGAGGGTGCCTTCTCGGCATCCGGCGGTGAAGTATTCTATGGCTTGCACCTCGTGCACCCCTTCACAAGAGTTGCAGAGCTCGGCCCAATGCGTGAGGTAGTCGCGAGTGGATTCGGCGGGGCCTTGTACGCACAAGGAGAGCTGTCTGGGCTTGGGGGCCCGCTTGTAGGTGCTGGTGAAGTTGCAGACGAAGGCCTCCGTGAAGTCTAGCCAGCTGTTGATGCTATAGGGCCTGAGGCTATTGAGCCAGGTCCGCACCGTGCCTTGCAGCATGAGGGGCACGTACTTCACGGCAACGCGCCTGTTGCCGTTTGCTATGCGAACTGCTGTGGAGTAGTCGATCAACCAATCTTCCGGCTTCACGGAGCCATTGTACTTGGGCGTGTCTCTTGGGAGCGAGGACCCTTTGGGGCAAGGCTCGTCGCGGATGCGGGGGCCGAAGCAAGGTGGGGCGACATCATCTTCTTCTTCTAGCGCCAGGGATCGCGCTAGGCGGTTGATCCGATGGCGGGCATCGTTCTCGCCGACTCCTTCATGGAGACCTAGTCGGCCGCTGAGAGTCGGATGTGTGACAGGCGGTGGGGTGGGATATCTCTCCCCACGAGGCGAAGGCGGAGGCGCGTTGCCCCGCCGCTCCATGGCCCGGGGACGGCCTTCTGCGTCTCGCTCGATGGAGGTCCGGGTTCGGCTTCGGCTGGCAGCCGGCTCCTTCTCGTGTCGCGCGCGGGTTTTACCCGCAGTCGGCGTCCGTGACGTCGCGCCGTGCTCTTGGCGCGGGGGAGGGTTTCCGCGCGGGCGTCGGCTTCGTGCCGCTGTGCGGCTGCATCGATTAGTTGCTGGATGCGTCTGGTCATGTGGGGGAGTTCTTCGGCCCCCAGTCCGTCTAGCTCGTCTACGGCCACCTGGGCGGCGCGCAGGTTCTCGAGTGGAGTGGCGTAGACTGGGCGGTCAACTCCTAGCATGTCGGCGAGGGCAGCGTCGCGCTGTTTGACAATGCCGGCTTGGCTTGGCCCGCCTGGGGGCGGCGTGCCAAAGGCGGCGCGGCCGGCTTCTGGCTGGTGGGCCTCGGTGAGGCATCTCATGGAAGCCAACTTCCGGCCCTCCACGAGGAGGGCGAGGTGGCGAGCCTCCAGTGCTTCGGCGTCGACATCGGCCAGGAGGGGGATGGACAAATCGTCGACCGCTGCATGCAGGGCGTCGAGGGCGTTCTCGCCAGAAGCGCCGCCGTGGCCGATGACCATCACCTCGGTGGTGGTGCCGTCGCAACCATCGGCCCGGGGAAGAGGGTCATTGTAGATCGCGATGTCGGTGGGGAAAGCGTCGAGCGAGGCCGTGTCAGAGTCGACAGGCATCGGATCGGTGGAGCCAACAGACTCCAAGTCCACAGCAAGCTCGCCGGAGACGTGGAGCTGGCCGAAGAGGTTGACGAGGTGGTCGGTGCCCGCGTCAGAGGCGAGCTCATCGGAGATGAGGGTCTCGTATAGGAGATCGGCGAGGCCGCTCGCTGCGCAGACGTTGGCGACGCCTTGCAGCGCGTCGTGGTAAGCGCCATCGGGCGTGCTGGGCTGGCTACGCTCGCTGGGGAGGAAGAGGGTTCCCGTCCAGAATAGGTCTTCGGACGACGGTGCACCTGGCCCCATGGTGGGCGCCAAATGTCAGGTGGTAGGTGCGACATATGCCAACGGGTGGCTTATCATTGTGGGAGCCAGTAAGACGTTGCCGGTGCCTGGAAGCAGGATGAGGCGAAGACATGCACGCCGGCAAATCTTAACCAGCTTCGGGGCTCTCTGTGGAGATAACACCCCTACTGCTGCTCTGCGGGGTCTCCGCATGATCACTAGATGAACGAGTGGCTACAAGATGCTCCTTGAGCTGTTTTGCGAGAAGAAGATGAAGGGCACGGCTAGCTCTCCTGTCCTCTCTATGTGGTGTCTAAAACTAGCTCCGATCCACCCTTTGCATGGGTGCCCCGGGGGGTTTATATAGGCCCACCCCCCGGGGGTACAATGGTAATCCGGCTGGGCATGGGCCCCAGCCGCCTGTGTCTATGCTCGCCGGCTTCTGCGCCGGCTGCTGGGACCCGCCGGCTGGTGGGCCCCGCCAGCTGCCGGCTCCTTGGTCAACAGGCAGGCCCCACTGTCAAGGGCCTTGTCGGTGGCTGGTTACTGTTGCCTCAACCTGGTGACGAGGGCTTCGCCGAGGTGGGCGTGGCTACAGTGCCGCCGCTCGGCGGGCGATCGCTGTAGCCTCACCGCGTCTTGTCTCCTTAATGGGGCGTCTCCTTTGAGGGAGGAGGCAAGCCGGCTGCGGGGAGCCGGCCCTGTCTTGGGCCGACAGGGGGAGGCCTGGCTGCCTTCGGGTGTCTCTTTGCCTGGAGGGGCCCACCGCCCGTGGGCCGCGCTGGCAACAGTGCCGCGCCGGACGGGTCATGGCCACCCCGTACGGCGCACTGTGCCAGGCGTGCTCCGGGATTCGGGGGTGGCAGGCTTTACTGTAGCCACGCCCCATCACATCGCCGTTATGTGGATGCAGACTTCGAGGATACGATCTTAAACGCTTTGTGGGAGTCGGCTTCTTGCGGCCGGCTTCTTGGAGCCGGCCCTCCCGCGGCTCTCTTTATGAGGGCTAAAGCCGAGCCGCCTTCCGATAGTCGGCCTGGGAGACAGCCGGCAAGGGGAAGGCGGCTCCACGTCTTGGATTCTTGAGGGCCGGATCAGCTTGTAATTTTTTCAGAAGGGCCAGAGGGAGCCGGCTAGGCTACCCGTGGTCATTTACTCCGAAACATATCAGTCAGACGCATACGCAAAAAGACAGGTCTAATCATTTCAGCAAAGCGCTCAAAATCCCCATCATCCTTTTTCTTGGATGGTTTAGGAAGAAAAGGCATGGGTTCTTAAACCATGGTTCTCTTTCTTTACCGTGCTTCCTAGCAACAAAGTCTCTCTTATCATAACGTTGATTCTTTGATTGTGGGTTATCAAGATCAACAGCTGGTTCAATCTCTAAATCATTATCATTGCTAGGTTGAGCATCAACATGAACATCATCGTTATCACTAGGTTCATGTTCATTACCAGATTGTGTTTCAGCATCACAAATAGAAATATCATTGGGATTCTCAGGTGTGTCAACAACAGGTTCACTAGAAGCATGCAAAGTCCTATCATTTTTATTTTTCTTCTTCTTAGAAGGACTAGGTGCATCAACATTAGTTCTCTGAGAATCTTGCTCAATTCTCTTTGGGTGGCCCTCAGGATACAAAGGTTCCTGGGTCATTTTACCCCCTCTAGTCATAACTCTAACAGCATTATCATTTTTCTTATTATTTAATTCATTGAGAAAATCATTCTGATCCTGAAGTACTTGTTCTACTTGAGTGGTAACCATAGAATCATGTTTACTAATAAGTTAGGGTTCACCTTTAACTCTAGACATATAATCACTCAAGTGTTCAATCATATAAGCATGTCATTTCAATTGTCTACCAACATAAGCATTGAAGTCTTCTTGTTTAACCATAAGGTCATCAAACTCATCCAAGCATTGGCTAGCAAACTTAGTACATGGGATTTCACATTTATCAAATCTATAGAGAGAATTTACATTTACTACCTGGGTCGGGTTATCAAGACCATGTATTTCTTCAATAGGTGGTAAATTCTTAACATCTTCAGCTTTAATACCTTTTCCTTTCATAGACTTCCTTGCCTCTTGCATATCTTCAGGACTAAGAAATATAATACCCCCTTTCTTCGGAGTTGGCTTAGGAGTTGGTTTAGGAAGTGTCCAATCGTTTTCATTACTCAGCATATTATTCAATAGCAATTCAGCTTGATCAACAGTTCTTTCCCTGAAAACACAACCAGCACAACTATCCAGGTGGTCTCTGGAAGCATCGGTTAGTCCATTATAAAAGATATCAAGTATTTCATTTTTCTTGAGAGGATGATCAGGCAAAGCATTAAGTAATTGGAGAAGCCTCCCCCAAGCTTGTGGGAGACTCTCTTCTTCAATTTGCACAAAATTAGATATTTCCCTTAAGGTAGCTTGTTTCTTATGAGCGGGGAAATATTTAGCACATAAGTAATAAATCATATCCTAGGGACTACGCACACAACCAGGATCAAGAGAATTGAACCATGTTTTAGCATCACCCTTTAATAAGAACGGAAACAACTTAAGGATAATGTAATAGCGAGTTTTCTCATCATTAGTGAATAGGGTGGCTACATAATTTAATTTAGTAAGATGTGCCACAACAGTTTCAGATTCATAGCCATAAAAAGGATCAGATTCAACCAAAGTAATTAACTCAGGATCGACAGAAAAATCATAATCCTTATCGGAAATAAAGATAGGTGAAGTAGCAAAAGAAGGGTCATATTTCATTCTAGCATTCAACGATTTTTCTTTAAGTTTAGCTAATAATTTCTTAAGATCAGATCTATCATTGCAAGCTAAAAAGTCTCTAGCAGTTTCTTCATCCGTAACATAACCCTCAGGCACAATAGGCAATTCATGTCTAGGGGGAGAATCTTCATCATCACTTTCATCTATATTATCAGTTTCAATAATTTCATTCTCTCTAACCCTAGCAAGTTGTTCATCAAGAAATTCACCTAGTGGCACAGTATTGTCAAGCATAGAAGTAGTTTCATCATAAGTATCATGCAAAGCAGAAGTGGCATCATCAATAACATGTGACATATCAGAATGAATAGCAGGTGTAGGTGTCGCAAGTTTACTCAAAACAGAAGGTGTATCAAGTGTAGAGCTAGATGGCAGTTCCTTACCTCCCCTCGTAGTTGAGGGAAAAATCTTGGTTCTTTTATCTTTCAAGTTCCTCATAGTGATCAGCAGATATAAATCCCAAGTGACTCAAAGAATAGAGCTATGCTCCCCGGTAACGGCGCCATAAAATAGTCTTGATAACCCACAAGTATAGGGGATCGCAACAGTTTTCGAGAGTAGAGTATTCAACCCAATTTTATTGATTCAAGACAAGGGGAGCCAAATAATATTCTCAAGTATTAGCAGCTGATTTGTCAATTCAACCACACCTAGAAAACTTAATATCTGCAGCAAAGTATTTAGTAGCAAAGTAATATGATAGTAGTGGTAACGGTAGCAAAAGTAACAGTAGTAGTTTTGTAGTGATTGTAAGAGTGGCAACGGAATAGTAAATAAGCAAAGAACAATATGTGAAAAGCTCGTAGGCAATGGATCAGTGATGGATAATTATGTCGGATGCGATTCCTCATGCAACAGTTATAACATAGGTTGACACAGAACTAGCTCCAGTTCATCAATGTAATGTAGGCATGTATTCCGAATATAGTCATACATGCTTATGGAAAAGAACTTGCATGACATCTTTTGTCCTACCCTCCCGTGGCAGCGGGGTAATATTGGAAACTAAGGTCTATTAAGGCCTCCTTTTAATAGAGTACCGGACCAAACCATTAACACTTAGTGAATACATGAACTCCTCAAACTACGATCATCACCGGTAAGTATCCCGATTATTGTCACTTCAGGGTTAACGGATCATGACACATAATAGGTGACTATAGACTTGCAAGATAGGATCAAGAACTCACATATATTCATGAAAACATAATAGGTTCAGATATGGAATCATGGCACTTGGGACCTAGTGACAAGCATTAAGCATAGCAAAGTCATAGCAACATCAATCTCAGAACATAATGGATACTAGGGATTAAACCCTAACGAAACTAACTTGATTACATGATAAATCTCATCCAACCTGAGGGATTCCTGGATTAGGGGGTGTCTGGATGACCGGACTATACCTTCAGCCGGACTCCTGGTCTATGAAGATACAAGATTGAAGACTTTGTCCCGTGTCCGGAAGGGACTTTCCTTGGCGTGGAAGGCAAGCTTGGCGATACGGATATGTAGATCTCCTACCATTGTAACTAACTTTGTGTAACCCTAACCCTCTCTGGTATCTATATAAACCGGAGGGTTTTAGTCCGTAGGACAACATAGATAACAACAATCATACCATAGGCTAGCTTCTAGAATTTCTCTGCCTTAATGAAGGGCCGCTTTCCGGCCAGGCATGTACGCACCCCGAGATCGGGAGAGTGCGGAGCCACCAGGGGCTATCTAGTAGCCCCACTGTCAAACTCCTATGGCTAAGTGAAAGTGCTAAAGCATTATAGTCCGGTCGCCTCGCTCGCTCCGTTATCACCTCCTTAATAGGACCAAGATGTTGGGTTAAGTGTGAACGCGTGTTTTTGCGAGCACCTCCGCATTATATGCATGGAGGTTGAAGCCGACGACTGCAATCTTTCAGGTTATACACATGTATACATAAACGGCCGCCTAGGAGGCATCATATCACTTTCAGGCAAAAGTATAAAAATAGCCTTATGAAAATTTATAAAAGCATTTCGCTTACAATGAGATTACATATCACTCAAACATAATATTTTTTGAGCATTGGGTCTCTATCAAACGAGCACCCTCAAGAACTTCTTCAAAGTAGTGCTCAGCAGCCCTTCGACCTATGGCCGAATCCCACGTTGCAACAGTGGTAGCATCCATCTCCGCCCAGTATGCTTTAACACGGGCAAAGGCCATCTGGGCGCCCTCTATGCACGCCGACCTCTTCATCGCATTAATGCGCGGCACCACGTCAAGGAACTGCTGCACCAAGCTAAAATAGCTGTTCGGTTTTAACCTTTCCGGCCATAGCTGATCCACAACAGACCTCAGGGAGAGTCCGGACAACCTATTTAGTTCGGCCCATTCGGCTAATTGGTCAGTCAATGAAAGCGGACGCTCGGGAGAATGGAATTGTCTCCAAAATAGCTGGTCTACTTCACGGTCCGTCTGACCCTGGAAGTACTTGGCCGAATAGGCAGTGCTCGCCGCCAAATCCATATACACATCCTCCGAACTCCACAGCCGATCCATAGGGGCATACCGTGGATCTCCGAACTTCCTCTGCAACATAAAGGATTTCCCAGCCACAATATCCCCGGCATCCCACAGCTCCTCCTTCTTCGCCCTCATAGCAGAGCGGAGGTCTTTTCTCGTCGCAGCAGCCTTCTCAAGGTCTGATGCCTTCGCTTGGTTTTCCTTTTCAAGAACCCGGAAACGGTCGGCGGCGGCTTTTAATTCTATGGCCATCTTGGCCATCTTGTCTCGGCTCTCGCCATGCCCGGCCTTCTCGGCGTGCAACTCTTCGGCCGCCTTCAAAGCAGCCGCATTACCCAACCTCGCTTGTTCCTTGGCTCGGGCAAGTTCTGCCCGCAAGGCCTCAACAATGGCAGCTCCATCTGCAGTCACAACATATTAAAGATACTAGCATCATGCTGCTTACCCTGTGCCTCGTCAAGCCTTTTGTTAACAAGCTCGATGTCGGCGTCTGCCGCATCCAACTGCCGTTCTAAATGGGCAAACTCGCTAGTCCGGCTAGCCACCGGAGCTTCCATCACCTGCACATAGAGGCAGTATTGTTATTACCTAGGAATATGATCCTCTGTTCGTCGTCGTTTCCGACGACAACTAGAGTCTCAGGGGCTACTATCTACACAGGGCACACCTAGAATGTGCAGGACTATCATACATTCTTTTACGTACCTCAAAGCCTGTCAGTAGACTCATAAAAGCTTCATGCAATCCGCTTTCGGCGGACGAGATTCTCTCCATCACCGTATTCATCAGCACACAGTGTTCATCTGAGATGGCCGCTCGCCCCACCAACTCCCTCAGAACATCCGATCGCACACTAGATGGTGTCGGACTCTTTTGTCTGCTCTTTTCGGGAGCCGGACACTGGGAGCTTCGGGGGTCAATGGGATTATCTTCTGGCCTCACCGGACTCGGAGGGGCCCTCCGCGACGACACTTCAGGGTCACCCGCTTCCGGAGCGGAGGAGTCTGGAGGAGGCGTTTCGCTCTCCATCATCTCGTGAACAAGATCCCCCGAAGACGAGCTCATTTGAGAGGGGCTAAGGCCCGAACTTCAAAAATATATGCAGTGGTTATTTTCTCAAAGGAAAAAGATGGCATATCTGTACTATTAAAGTATTTCAGGTCACTTACGACTCGCAGGAGAATTGATCCCCCCGCGGACTTTGTGCGGCAACAGCACCCCCCAAGGTAGGACCCTCCGTGGGAGACTTCTTCTCCCGTTTGGAAGCTTCGGCTTCCGAATCCCCGGGCGCAGTGCTTTTCCTCTTCTGATCGTCTTCCTTCATGGAGACGCTCGCTCCCTCGGAATGGGCAGCGTTGGGGGCCCGCGTCCGCCCGTATTATCCTCCACAGTATCTTCTTTTAAGGGCTCCGGGCAAGGTGCGGTCTGGAGCATTTTTTCCAATACCGGATTTTCCAAACCCTCAGGGAGGGGGGCCAAACACCGAATCAACTTTGCCTTTGTTAGCCAGTCCTGGTCAAAAAGCGAACTCTCAGAAATAATTTTGTAACAAAGGAGAGATAGTATGTTCGTCCGGAAGATGCCTTACCTGTTTGGCGGCGCGGTTACTACTCAGGCCCACGTCCTCGGTGATTTCCGGACACTCCATCTGAGGTCTTAAGAATGACTTGTACATCTCCTCATGCGTCAGGCCGAGGAAATTTTGAATGACACGCAGTCTCTCGGGATTGAACTCCCACAAGCGAAGGGGCCGGCGTTTGCAAGGCTGGACTTCATGGACCAGCATAACTTGTATTACCGCAACCAAACTGAAATGTCCATTAAAGAGATCTGGAATGCGGCTTTGCAGTATTGGCACGTCCTTGGCTGGACCCCAGCTTAGTCCTCTGCTAATCCATGACATTAGTTGTGGTGGCGGGCCCGAGCAGAAAACGGGGGTGGCCACCCACTTGGTGCTTCTAGGAGCCGTGATATAGAACCACTCATGTTGCCACAATTCAGACACCTCTGGAATGGAACCTTTGGGCCATGAAGCTCCCGTCATCTTGCGTATTGAGGCACCTCCACACACTGCATGTTGCCCCTCGATCATCTTCGGCTTTACTTCAAAGGTCTTGAGCCATAGGCCAAAGTGAGAGGTAACTCGGAGGAAGGCCTCGCACATGACAATAAATGTCATCATATGAAGAAAGGAGTCCGGAGCTAGATCATGGAAATCTAGCCCGTAATAAAACATCAAGCCCCTGACGAAAGGATCCAGACCAAGGCCTAGACCTCGGAGGAAGTGGGAGACGAACACGATGCTCTCGTTGGGTTCAGGGGAGGGGACGGCCTGCCCCCGGGGAGGCAGCCGATGCAATATCTCAGCGGTTAGATATCTGGCCTCCCTCAACTTTTTCATGTCTTCTTCCATGACGGAGGAAGGCACCCATCGGCCTCGAAGGATAGATCCAGACATGACTGAAGGTTCAGGGCACCTGACCTGAACTTTGGGCGTTTGAGCTTGAGGTGGGGGAAGGATTCGATTGAGCACGGGAGGGGAAAATAAAAGCCTTGTCCCTTTATAAAGAGGGTGAATATCAAGCGTCCTCTCCGTGTCCATTTGGACTTGCCTATAATCTAGGAGTCCTAGAAGCGGTTGGGTTACCCACGCCCGTATTGATGAGAATCCCGGAATAAGGGGACACGATCTCTGCTTTACCAAGACGTGCCAAGGAAACTGCCACGCATGACGCGCTGAGGTGGGATAATGAAACAACTCGGATAAAGGCTTGGCCGTAGTGTGTCACACTATGGAATATGTCAGCAGATTAGATTTGTGTAAATATTATTCTCTCTATGGCAATATGTGCAACCTTATTTTGCAGAGTCGGACACTATCTTTGTGTTCAAAGTCTTCTATGAAGTACTTGGAGGAGGAACCCGCCTTGCAATGCCGAAGACAATCTGCGCGCCGGACTCGTCATCATTGAAGCCTGGTTCAGGGGCTACTGAGGGAGTCCTGGATTAGGGGGTGTCCGGATGGCCGAACTATACCTTCAGCCAAACTCCTGGACTATGAAGATACAAGATTGAAGACTTCGTCCCATGTCCGAAAGGGACTTTCCTTGGCGTGGAAGGCAAGCTTGGCGATACGCATATGTAGATCTCCTACCATTGTAACCGACTTTGTGTAACCCTAACCCTCTCCGGTGTCTATATAAACCGGAGGGTTTTAGTCCGCAGGACAGCATAGACAACAACAATCATATCATAGGCTAGCTTCTAGGGTTTCGCCTCTCTGATCTCGTGGTAGATCTACTCTTGTACTACCCATATCATCAATATTAATCAAGCAGGACGTAGGGTTTTACCTCCATCGAGAGGGCCCGAACCTGGGTAAAACTCCGTGTCCCTTGCCTCCTGTTACCATCCGGCCTAGACGCACAGTTCGGGACCCCCTACCCGAGATCCGCCGGTTTTGACACCGACACAACCCATCACCGTCCAGCAAGCCTACGATGGAATTACTCATGCACGGCGGTGAGCATCATGAAATTGGTGATGGAGGAAGGTTGATGATGACGATGGCCACGGATTCCCCTCTCCGAAGCCCCAAACGAACTCCAGATCAGCCCTCTCGAGAGAGATTAGGGCTTGGCGGCGGCTCTGTATCGTAAAACACGATAAATCCTTCTCCTTGATTTTTTTTCTCCTCGAACGTGAATATATGGAGTTGGAGTTGAGGTCGGTGGAGTAACAGGGGGGCCACGAGGCAGGGGGAGCGCCCAAGGGGTAGGCACGCCCCCACCCTCATGGACAGGGTGTGGGTCCCCTAGTCTTGATTCTTTCGCCATTATTTTTTATATATTCCAAAAATATTCTCTGTTGATCTTAAGGTCATTCTGTTGAAAGCAGCGTCAGTCCGGGTTAGTTCCATTCAAATCATGCAAGTTAGAGTCCAAAACAAGGGAAAAAGTGTTTGGAAAAGTAGATACGTGGAGACGTATCAGGGGGTTGCCCGGAACCCCTTCCGCTGACCCGATATGTACCCGGTACCCCCAGAACACTTCCGGTGTCCGAATATCATCGTCCTATATATGAATCTTTACCTCTCGACCATTAGAGACTCCTCGTCATGTCTGTGATCTCATCCGGGACTCTGAACAACATTCGGTCACTAAATCACATAACTCATATAATACAAAAGCGTCATCGAACGTTAAGCGTGCGGACCCTACGAGTTCGAGAACTATGTAGACATGACCGAGACACCTCTCCAGTCAATAACCAACAGCAGAACCTGGATGCTCATATTGGTTCCACCTATTCTACGAAGATCTTTATCGGTCGTAGCGTAATGACAACATATGTTATTCCCTTTGTCATCGATATGTTACTTGCCCGAGATTCGATCGTCGGTATCTTCGTACCTAGTTCAATCTCATTACTGGCAAATCTCTTTACTCGTTCCATAATACATCATCCCGCAACTAACTCATTAGTCACAATGCTTGCAAGGCTTATTATGATGTACATTACCGAGAATGCCTAGAGATACCTCTCCGATACTCGGAGTGACAAATCCTAATCTCGATCTATGCCAACCCAACAAACACCTTCGGAGATACCTATAGAGCATCTTTATAATTACCCAGTTATGTTGTGATGTTTGATAGCACACAAGGTATTCCTCTGTTATCCGGGAGTTGCATAACCTCATAGTCAAAGGAATATGTATATGACATGAAGAAAGCAAAAGCAATAAAACTTGACGATCATTATGCTAAGCTAACGGATGGGTCATGTCCATCACATCATTCTCCTAATGATGTGATCCCGTTCATCAAATGACAACACATGTCCATGGTTAGGAAACTTAACCATCTATGATTAAAGAGCTAGTCTAGTAGAGGTTTACTAGGGACATGGTGTTTTGTCTATGTATCCACACATGTGTCAAGTTTCCGGTTAATAAAATTCTAGCATGAATAATAAACATTTATCATGATATAAGGAAATATAAAATAACAACTTTATTATTGCCTCTAGGGCATATTTCCTTCAGTTTCCCACTTGCACTAGAGTCAATAATCTAGATTACATTGTAATGATTCTAAGACCCATGGAGTCTTGGTGCTGATCATGTTTTGCTCATGGAAGAGGCTTAGTCAACGGGTCTGCTACATTCAGATCCGTATGTATTTTGCGAATTCTATGTCTCCCTCCTTGACTTGATCACAGACGGAGTTGAAGCGTCTCTAGATGTGTTAGGTTCTTTTGTGAAATCTGGTTTCCCTCGCCAAGGAAATTGCTCCAGTATTGTCACAAAAGATTTTCATTGGACTCGATGCACTAGGTATTACACCTAGATCGGATATTAACTCCTTCATCTAGACTCCTTCATTCGCTGCTTCCGAAGCAACTATGTACTCCGCTTCACATGTAGGTCCCGCCACGATGCTTTGCTTGGAACAGCACCAACTGAAAACTCCACCGTTCAATAAAAATACATATCCAGTTTGTGACTTAGAGTCATCTGGATCAGTGTCAAAGCTAGCATCGACGTAACCATTTACGACGAGCTCTTTATCACCTCCATAAATGAGAAACATATCCTTAGTCCTTTTTCAGGTACTTCAGGACGTTCTTGACCGTTATCTAGTGATCCACTCCTGGATTACTTTGTGAAGGAAATATGCCCTAGAGGCAATAATAAAGTTATTATTTTAAATTTCCATCTATCATAATAAATGTTTATTATTCATGCTAGAATTGTATTAACCGGAAACTTGATACATGTGTGGATACATAGACAAAACACCGTGTCCCTAGTAAGCCTCTACTAGACTAGCTCGTTAATCAAAGATGGTTAATTTTCCTAACCATAAACATGTGTTGTCATTTGATGAATGGGATCACATCATTAGGAGAATGATGTGATGGACAAGACCCATCTGTTAGCTTAGCATAATGATCGTTAAGTTTTATTTCTATTGCTTTCTTCATGACTTATAAATATTCCTTTGACTATGAGATTATGCAACTCCCGAATACCGAGGAATACCTTGTGCGCTATCAAATGTCACAACGTAACTGGGTGATTATAAAGATGCTCTACAGGTATCTCCGAAGGTATTTGTTGGGTTCGCATAGATCGAGATTAGGATTTGCCACTTTGAGTATCGGAGAGGTATCTCTGGGCACTTTCGGTAATGCACATCATAATAAGCCTTGCAAGCAATGTGAGTAATGAGTTAGTTTCGGGATGATGCATTATGGAATGAGTAAAGAGACCTGTCGGTAATGAGATTGAACTAGGTATGAAGATACCGACGATCGAATCTCGGCCAAGTAACATACCGATGACAAAGGGAATAACGTATGTTGTCATTACGGTACGACCGATAAAGATCTTCGTAGAATATGTGGGAACCAATATGAGCATCCAGGTTCCGTTGTTGGTTATTGACCGGAGAGGTGTCTTGGTCATGTCTACATAGTTCTCGAACCCGTAGGGTCCGCACACTTAATGTTCGTTGACGATATAGTATTATATGAGTTATGTATGTTGGTGATTGAATGTTGTTCGGAGTCCCGGATGTGATCACGGACATGACGAGGAGCTCCGGAATGGTCCGAAGGTAAAGATTGATATATGGGATAATAGTGTTTGGTCTCCGGAAGGGTTCCGAATGTTTCTCGAAATGTATAGGTACGAGAACACTTTATTTGGGCCAAAGGGGGAAGTCCATGAGGCTTTTGGAAAGTGCAAAAGGGAGTTTTGTTGAGACTAGAGGCTAGACGCCAGGAACCCTGGTGTCTAGGGGTAGACGCTCGGAACCCTGGCGTCTATCCCTGGAATCTGAGAAGGACTCTTGCCTTCAGGCAAAACCGACTTTGAGGAGGCTTTACTCCAAGTTTCGACCCCAGGGCTTAACATATAAATAAAGGGGCATGACTAGCATCCAAGACACATCAAGATTCACCAAGCCATGTATTCGGCAACCCCGTCCCCTCTAGTTTATCCTCCCGCATAGTTTCCATTGTGCTTCGTGATGCCCTACGGAGATTGTTCTTCACCAACACCGTCACCACGCCGTCGTGTTGCCGGGACTCATTTACTACTTCAGCCCTCTTGCTGGATCAAGAAGGCGAGGACATCATCGAGCTGAACGTGGAGGTGCCATACTTTCGGTACTTGATCGGGACGGATCATAAAGGTATGCGACTACATCAACCGCGTTGTCAAATGCTTCCGCTTTTGGTCTACGAGGGTATGTAGACACACTCACCCCCTCTCATTGCTATGCATCTCCTAGATAGATCATGCGTGAGCCTAGGAAATTTTTTGAAATTGCATGCTAGATGATATGCACGAGTAGAACACAAAGAGTTGTGGGCGGTGATCATCATACTGCTTACCACCAATGTCTTATTTTGATTTGGCAGTATTATTGGATGAAGCAGCCTGGACTAACCTTACAAGACCACGTTCATAAGACCGCTTCCATCGATAGACATGCAACTAGTCTTGCATAAAGGTGGTTGGTGGGTTTATGTTTCTCCAACTTTAGTTGAATCGAATTTGACTGCGGCCGGTCCTTGTTGAAGGTTAAAATAGCAAACTTGAGAAATCACCGTTGTGTTTTTGCATGGCATGTTGTGATGTGATATGGTCAAGACATGATGTGATATACGTTATTGTATGAGATGATCATGTTTTTTAGAAGTTATCGGCAACTGGCAGGAGCCTTATGGTTGTCGCTTTATTGTATGAAATGCAATCGCCATGTAATTGCTTTACTTTATCATTATGCGTTAGCGATAGTTGTAAAGCAATAGTTGGCGAGGACAACGACACTAAGATGGAGATCAAGGTGTCAAGCCAGTGACGATGGAAATCATGATGGTGCTTTGGAGATGGAGATCAAAGGCACAAGATGATGATGGCTATCTCATGTTACATATTTTTATTGCATGTGATGTTTATCTTTTATGCATCTTCTTTTGCTTAGTACGGCAGTAGCATTATAAGATGATCCCTCACTAAACTTTCAAGGTATAAGTGTTCTCCCTGAGTATGCACCGTTGCGGCAGTTCGTCGTGCCGAGACACCACATGATGATCGGGTGTGATAAGCTCTACGTTCACATACAATGGTTGCAAGACAGTTTTGCACATGCGGAATACTCGGGTCAAACTTGACGAGCCTAGTGTGTATAGACATGGCCTCGGAACACTGAGACCGAAAGGTCAAACGTGAATCATATAGTAGATATGATCAATATAGAGATGTTCACCATTGAAAACTACTCCATCTCACGTGATGATCGGACATGGTTTAGTTGATTTGGATCACGTAATCATTTAGATGACTCGAGGGATGTCTATCTAAGTGGGAGTTCTTAAGTAATATGATTAATTGAACTTAGTTTATCATGAACTTAGTCCTGATAGTATTTGCATATCTATGTTATAGATCAATAGCTCGCGTTGTAGTTCCCCTATGTTTTTGATATGTTCCTAGAGAAAACTAAGTTGAAAGATGATAGTAGCAATGATGCGGACTGGGTCCATCATCTGAGGATTATCCTCATTGCTGCACAAAAGAATTAAGTCCTTGATGCACCGCTAGGTGACAGACCTGTTGCAGGAGTTGATGCAGACATTATGAATGTTTGACAAGCTCGGTATGATGACTACTTGATAGTTTAGTGCACCGTACTTTATGGCTTAGAACCGGGACTTCAAAAACGTTTTGAACGCCATAGAGAATATGAGATGTTCCAAGAGCTAAAATTGCCATTTCAGACTCATGCCCGTGTTAAGAGGTATGTGAAGTCATTACTCTCCATAAGATCAATATGACCTCTTTATTTCTTTTTATTCTTTCTTCTTTTTTTCTTTTTTCCCTCAAGATCATAGCAAGATAACCAAGCCCTTGACTCAAGACTAATCTTTATTATATATGGCTCACGGACTCGATTACATAGATAAGGATCAACACAAAAATCAAAGCTAGATCATACTAAAATTTTATTCTACTAGATCAACATATACCCAAAAGGATCGTACTTAGAAAAACGGTAAAGATAGGAGTGTGATGGTGATATGATATCGGGGCACCTCCCCCAAGCTTGGCAGTTGCCAAGGGGAGTGCCCATACCCGATACTCAGTTCTCCTTTGGTGGTGAAGAAGATGGTGGTGGTGATGACGATTGTGCCTTCAACTTTTTCATATTGTAGTTGTGGAGAGAAATTTCCTCGTTTAAATCATCAACCTCCAACTCCAGCTTCAAGATCTTGTCACATAAATGTCCTTTGCTCTTTTGCCGAAAACAAGAAGGAATAGATCAGTTATTAGACCGGTTAGCCCTCTTAGGGAGACTAGACTTCTTGAACTTCACGTGCATATACCCAGGTTGAGGTAGAGGAACATCCTCCTCCTCTAAACTTGAATCATCGATCCTCATCAAATGAGCATCTTCCTCATCATCCGTAGTTCGACCATAAGGAGATAGGTTCCCATAGGTCTTTGGGTCAGCACTGAGATGTGAGACATAGCTCTCTCCGTCGGAGTCTTGAGATGACATCTTGCTCTAAATCTGATGTAGAAACAACTCAAAACAAAAACAGAGGATTGTGTCGTGGCACGATGGTCAAAACCTTCGGGAGATTATATAATGAAATTTTACCGACCAAAAGAAGTATCATGCAAGAAAACAGAGTCCGAAGGGCACACGAGGTGCCCACGAGGTAAGGGCGCGCCCTCCACCCTCGCGGATGCCTCGTGTCCTTTCCGGACTACTTCTTATTTTCCTATTTTTTATTTATTCCAAAACGGAGAAAAATTGCAATTAGAATTGTTTTGGAGTTGGTTTACTTACCATACCACATACTTATTCCATTTCAGAGTCTGAAACGTTCAGGAGAGTGTCCCTTATGTACTCCTCTGGGGTTATGGTGTCAATAACATTGGTTTCAACATTTATGGGATTACCTGAGATATAATGTTTGATTTTGACCGTTCACCACCCTCGGATTTGTGCCTTCGAAGTTGTTGATTTTTATGGCACCAGAACGATAGACCTCCTCGATAACGTAAGGACCTTCCCATTTAGAGAGGAGTTTTCCTGCAAACAATCTTAAACGAGAGTTGTATAACAAAACATAATAACCTACATTAAACTCACACTTTTGTATCCTTTTGTCATGCCATCTTTTAACCTTTTCTTTAAACAGTTTGGCATTCTCATAGGCCTGGGTTCTCCACTCATCAAGTGAGCTAATGTCAAATAGTCTCTTCTCACCGGCAAGTTTAAAATCATAATTGAGCTCTTTAATGGCCCAATATGCCTTCATTAACCATAAAGTGGCACTTCTCCCAATTCAAGACAAGATTAGTTTCTTCACATCTCTGCAAAACTTGCTTAAGGTTGCTTAAGCAATCATCAAAAAAAGTTCCATACATGGAGAAATCATCCATGAAAACCTCAACAATCTTTTCATAAAAGTCAGAGAATATAGCAGTCATACATCTTTGAAAGGTAGCAGGTGCATTACACATAAACCAAAAGGCATACATCTATAAGCAAAGGTACCGAAAGGGCAAGTAAAAGCGGACTTTTCCTGATCCTTTTTTACACATGTATTTGAGAGAAACCAGAATAACCATCTAGAAAGAAAAAATGTGTATGTTTGGATAATATTTCTAGCATTTGATCAATAAAAGGTAAAGGGTAATGATCCTTTCTAGTACCTTTATTTAATTTGTGGAAATCAATTACCATTCTATAACCTGTAACAATTCTTTGTGGGATCAATTCATCTTTATCATTAGGAACAACAGTCACACCTCCCTTCTTAGGGACACAATGGACAGGACTTACCCACTGACTATCAGCAATGGGATAAATTATACCTGCCTCGAGAAGCTTTAGTATTTCATTTCTTACCACTTCTTTCATCTTAGGATTTAACCGTCATTGGTGATCAACAACCGGTTTAGCGTCTTTCTCCAATTTTATTTTGTGCTGGCATAGAGTGGGACTAATGCCCTTAAGATCATCAAGAGTATATCCAATAGCAGCACGGTGCTTCTTCAGAGTTTTCAATAATTTCTCTTCTTCCTGTTCTGAAAGGTTAGCACTAATAATAATAGGATATATCTTCTTTTCATCAAGATAAGAATATTTAAGAGTATCAGGTAATGGTTTAAGTTCAAACACGGTGTCGGTGTCAAAACCGGCGGATCTCGGGTAGGGGGTCCCGAACTGTGCGTCTAAGGCGGATGGTAACAGGAGGCGGGGGACACGATGTTTACCCAGGTTCGGTCCCTCTCGATGGAGGTAATACCCTACGTCCTGCTTGATTGATCTTGATGATACGAGTATTACAAGAGTTGATCTACCACGAGATCATAGAGGCTAAACCCTAGAAGCTAGCCTATGGTATGATTGTTGTTGTCCTACGGACTAAACCCTCCGGTTTATATAGACACCGAAGGGGGCTAGGGTTACATAGAGTCGTTACAAGGGAGGAGATCTACATATCCGTATTGCCAAGCTTGCCTTCCACGCCAAGGAAAGTCCCATCCGGACACGGGACGAAGTCTTCAATCTTGTATCTTCATAGTCCAACAGTCCGGCCAAAGGATATAGTCCGGCTGTCCGGAGACCCCCTAATCCAGGACTCCCTCAGTAGCCCCTGAACCAGGCTTCAATGACGATGAGTCCGGCACGCAGTTTTGTCTTCGGCATTGCAAGGCGGGTTCTTCCTCCGCATACTCCATAGAAGATTTTGAACACGAGGATAGTGTCCGGCTCTGCAAAATAAGTTCCACATACCACCGTAGAGAGAATAATATTTCCACAAATCTAATCTACTGACACGTTTGACAACATGACATCATGCCATGGCCCGGTCATTATTCGAACCGTTTTTCTCAACTAGCACTGCGCATATCGTGAGGCGGTTTTCTTGACACGTCTTGTCGAAGCAGAGATCGTATCCCCCTTATTACGGGATTCTCATCAATACGGACGTGGGTAACCCAATCGTGCCCGTTGGTATGACTCCTCGATTTTAGGCAAGTCCCAAACGGCTACAAGGAGGACGCTTGATATTCACCCTCTTTATAAAGAGGCCAAGGCCTGTCCTTTTTTCCCTCTCGTACTCAATCGAATCCTTCCCCCACCTCGAGTTCCAACACCCAAGGCTCAGGTCAGGCGCTTCGGACCTTCAACCATGTCCGGATCCAACCATTAAGGTTGATGGATGCCTTCCTCTGTCATAGAGGAAGACATCAAGAAGCTAAGAGAGGCCAGGTATTTGACCCTCAAAATCTCGCACAGGCTGCCTCCTCGAGGGCAGGTCATTCCCACTCACGAACCCGGCGAGAGCGTTGTATTCATTTCTCACTTCCTCCGAGGGCTAGGCCTCGCTCTGGATCCCTTTGTGAGGGGGCTCATGTTATATTATGGACTAGATTTCCATGACCTGGCCCCAGATTCCCTTCTTCACATCTCGTTGTTCATCGTCGTATGTGAGGCCTTCCTCCGCATTACCCCACACTTCGGCCTGTGGCTCAAGACTTTCAATGTGAAGCCGAAGATGATCGAGGGGCGACACGCAGAGTGCGGAGGTGCCATAATAAGCAAAAGCGTTGATGTTCCATGGCCAGAGGGTTCCTTCCCAGAGGTGTCCAGTTTATGGCAACGGGAGTGGTTTTATATCACAGCTCCCCGGAGTCCCAAATGGGTAGCCGCCCCAGCCTTTCGCTCGGGCCCCCACCACAACTGACCTCATGGATCAACAAGGGGCTGGACTGGGGGCCAGTAAATGATGTGCCGATATTGCTGAGTCACATCCGAGATCACCTTGAGAGAGATGTCAGCCTCGTCACGGTAATGCAAGTCATGCTAGTTCGTCGAGTCCCGCCTTGCAAACGTCGACCCCTCCGTATGTGGGAATTCAACCCGGAAGGACCGCGAACTATTCAACACTTCCTCGGCATGACGCTCGAAGAGATGTACAAATTGTTCTTTAGACCACAAATAAAGTGTGCGGACACCACCGAGGATGCGGGTCTGAGCTGTAATCGCCCGGATACCCAAGTAAGTAATCCTGTGCCCGAACATGCTGTCTTTTTATTTATCATAACATCATTCTGAAAAGTCGCTCCTTGACCAGGACTGGGTAACAAAGGCGAATATGATCAGGTGTTCGGCCCCCCTTTCCCAAGGCTCGGCCGACCCAGTACTAGCCAGAATGCTCGAGCCGGCGCCTTATCAGGCGCCCTCAAGGGAAGATAAAGGGGGAATAAAGAGGCTGAAAAAAGGCCTCACTCATTATTCATCCAAACCGGGGGAATTTGCGCCTCCGTGAAGGAGGATAACCAGGGAGAAGAACCTGAAATTCCCTCTCCCCAAGGAAGGAAGAGGACCACCTCTGAAGACCCAGAAACAAAGGTTTCCAAACGGGGGAAGAAATCTTCGCCAGAGGGTCCTGCCCCGGAGGGTACTCTTGCCGCACAGCGCCTGCAAGGGGATCAGCCCTCTACCGGGCTGTAAGTAAACAAAAAGTACTTAATAGTAAAAATATCCTACATTACTTCTGAAGACAATAACCAAAGCATGTATCTTGTAGTTTGGATCATAGGCCTTCTCGACAGAGTTCTTCTTCGGGGGATCTTCTTCCGGAGATGATGGAGAGCGAAACACCTCCCCATGCCACCCCGCCTCATGAGGCGGGCGACCCTGAAGTGTCGTCGCGGAGGGTTTCTCCTGATCCGCCAAGGCCAGAGGGTAATCCTTCGGCCACCCGAAGTCCTCAGTATTCGGCTCCTAAAGAGATCAACAGAAATAGTCCGGAACCATCCAGTGTGCGATCGGACACACTGAAGAATCTTATGGAGCAAGCGGCCATCTCAGAAGCGCATCGTATGCTAATGGGTACGGTGTTTGAGAGGATTTCATCCGCCGAAAGCGGGTTGCATGAAGCTTTTATGAGTCTGCTGAGAGGCTTTGAGGTACATGGAATAGTGTATGTTTTGACAGTACCGCACACGTTAGGTGTGCCCTATGCAGATAATAGCCCCTGAGACTCTGGTTGCCGTCGAGAACAGCGGCAAACAGAGGATCATAGTCCCAGGAATAATCATGTCGCCTTCATATGCAGGTGGCGGAAGGTCCGGTGGCTAGCCGGACTGGTGAGGTTACCGAGCTGAAGTGGCAACTTCATGCGGCAGATGGCGACATCGTGCTTGTCAACAAGCGGCTCGACGAGGCATAGGGTATGTGATTTCTCCGGTGATCAACACATAGTAAGAGGAGCATGATGCTAGTATCTTCAATATGTTGTGACTGCAGATGGAGCTGCCGCCATGGAGACCCTTCGGGCGGAACTTGCCCGAGCCAAGGAACAAGCCGAGAATAGTGATGCGGCCACTCTAAAGGCGGTCGAAGAGCTGAGAGCCGAACAGGCTGTGCATTGCCAAAGCAAGGAAGAAATAGCCAAGATGGCCATTGAGTTGAAAGATGTCGCCGACCGTTACCAGCTTCTTGAAAAAGAAAGCCGAGCGAAGGTGACAGACCTGGAGAAGGCCATGGTAGCAGCCAAGGAAGCCCGCTCTAAAATCAGGGCGACGAAGGAGGAGCTGTGTCAAGCTGGAGATATCGCGGCTGGGAAACCATTTTTGTTGCGGACGAAGTTCGGAGATCCAAAGTATGCCCCTCTTGATCAACTATGGAGTTCTGCAGACGCGTACGTGGATTTGGCAGCAAGTGCTGCTGATGCGGCCGAGTACTTCAAGGATCAAAAAGATCGTGAAGTGGAAAAGTTGTTCTGGTCACAGTTCCATGTTCTAGTGTGACCGTTGTTGCTGAATGAGCAGATGGCCGAATGGGCCGAGCTCCATAGGTTGTCCGGGCTTTCCCTGAGGTCTGTTGTGGATCATCTGTGGCCGAAAGGGCCAAGGCCGAATAGTTATTTTAGTTTAGTGCAACAGTTCCTTGGTGTTGTGCCGCATATCGACACTATGAAGAGGTCGGCGTGCATAGAGGGTGCACGTATGGCACTTTCCCGTGTCAAGACATATTGGGCAGAGATGGAGGCCACCGCTATTGCAACCCAGAGTTCGGCCGTAGGCCGAGTATCTGCCGAGCACTACTTTGAAGAAGTCCTTGAAGGCGCTTGCTCAATAGAGGCTCAGTGCTCGAAGAATATTATGTTCTAGTGACATGTATTCCCATTGTAAAAACAATGTTTTATTGAATTATAAAGGTTGTGTTTATACTTTTGCCTGAAAGTATTATGATGCCTCTTGTGCGGCCGTTTATATATATATAACCTGAAAGTTTGCAGTCTTCGGCTTCAGCCCCCACGCATATAATGCAGGGGTGTTCGCAAAAAGCGCGTATTCACACTTGATCCAACGTCTTGGTCAATTAAGGAGGTGGTAGCACAGCGAATGAGGCGATCGGACTATATTGCTTTAACACTTTCACTTAGCCATAGGAGTTTGACAGCGGGACTACTATATAGCCCCTGGTACCTCCGCGCTCATTCGAATACGATGCGCGTACGTACATGACCGGGGAACGACCCTTCATTAATGCGGAGGAATCCCGAAGACTCCGCTAAGTCATCGAGTGGTTGACCAGTCTCGTGCTTTATCATGACTGTCAATTTTCGGCTTTCTCTACTGAGGTGCTCATCCGGATGAACTAGGACACAATTGGAGTAGTTCTCCCGGTGCCGCCTTAGCCGATAGAGTGGAACGTAAGGTAGCAAAACACGGGAGTCGGGCAAACCCAACATTTGACCAAAGACATGATATGGAGCTGATGCATATAAGGCCAAACTCGCGACGCCGAACACTCCCTAAGGTATTCAGTCTTTATAACATATGTCGGGCTGAACAATGCCCTTAATAATAAACCCCGAGTCTCCAGGTATGTGCAATATTCTGACGTGGCAAAATGCCAATAACGTCAGCATCCTTCTTGGTTGTATTGAGTATCCGGAGGATGTAAACAACAAGAGACAGTAAAAAAAGGTTTACGCAGGGTCTTAATCTGAAAAGAAACCTTTGAGCGGGTCCCTGCTGCATGTCTGCGCCTGCGTCTCCATTGTGTCGTGTCCTGGACGGTGTCGGTGTACTAGAATAGGGGTACCCTAGTACCCCGAACTTGTGCACGGGCAGTTGCAGCACCCCGCGGCAAAGACTTGCCGGGCGAACGCCAAGATCCCCCAAGGTTCCCTTGGAGCCATCCAAGAACAAAGTATTTAAGCTAAGGAGACAAGACCCCGGCAAGAGGAGCCTGCCGGGAAGGCCAACCAAGGCGCTCCAAGGAACTTGCCGCGACGCGCCACGCGCTCCGGCAAGGCAACAAGGCCCCGGCAAGAGGAGCTTGCCGGGAAGACTAAACAAGGTACCCCGAGGCCCGGTGAGCGACGAGCTTCTGGACCCGACAAGATAACAACAGCGGCAAGGCGCTTGCCGCGGCAGGCGGCCACTCTGCGCCCACGCTCCAGCGCATCCACCAACGTGTCGCTCTGGGGGCCTCTCCGGGCGCGCGTGGCGGGAGGCTGTGCAGCCAGCGGTGCGCAGTGGCATGCGAAGCTGACAAGATCGCCATCGTGGCGAACGGTGGCGCCCCTAACGGTCCTTTTCTGCACTGTTCGGGCGACTCAGACGGGCATTTAATGCCCTTGTCCCCTGCCGTCAGGGTTAGGTAGGGTGCACTGTACAAGCAACTGTATCAACTACCTCGCTTTTTACGTTTTTACCCTCCTCTGCGTTGCCACCTGTCGGTGACCCCTTTAGCGTATAAAAGGAGGCCCATGCGCAACGTAGAGGGGGTTCGGACAGTTTGCTTCGATTCATTCGTAGCCCAGAAAACATCACACTCTCTCGCTCGAGAGCAAGAACACCAGATAATACAACCAGACAAGCAGCAGTAGGAGTGTTATCTCTCCGGAGAGCTCCGAAGCTGGGTAAACTGCTCGTGTGCCTCGCCTCGATCTGCTCTTCGTGCGATCTCCGCCCCCCCCCCGCCGAACCGAAAGGGGCCCGGTCCGCCGGCCCCATAGGTGTTCGTGGATCAGTTTCCCCGACATCTTTGGCGCGCCAGGTAGGGGGTGTCGAGATTGTGTGAACCTGATCCGGCGTTCACACGAGCTAGATCTTTATTCCCTTCATCAACATGCCACCGAAGAAGAAGACTTCGGCGGCAGCCGCTCCGTCCACGTCACTTCCGCCACCGTTGGAGCAAACGAGTGGTGGGATGGACGCCGGCGGAAGAAAGGACGTCGACGAGGAAGCCCATGATGCCGCCAGGTCCAAGAACAAGGCTGCACAAACCTCGGCGACTGTACATGTTCCACGCCACTCTCAGGAGGCGCAAGATCAACAGCGTCATGGCACTAGCAGTGCCATTCGCATGATAGGCCAAGACCAAGCTGGTGGATCTCGGGGCGCTCAAGACCAGCATGCACGCCAGCGTGCTGGCACGAGCGGGGCACGGTCGCCTGGACGGGATACTGCTCCTTCTAACATAGTTAGAAGTTCGAGCACGTCCCGCTCCTCGCGCCGTCCGCCACTGCTACCCACCACTCCAGCAGAAGCTTTGGCACGAGCTCAACTTCTCCTAGATTACCCTCCGACGTCGGACAAGATCGACGAATGGAGAGCCACCATTCAGAGTCTCATCGGCTACGCCAACGGCGACACTCCACGGCGGCCGAGCGCGTCGCCGCCGCGGCAGGGCTGCCGGACGCGAGCCGGTGGCGACGAAACGGGCGGAGGTGCAACTACCATGCAATCACCGCCCCGAAGGCCAAGATCGCCGACTCGCCGGATCCACCTCGACAGCGACTCCACTGCATCGTCGGATCCACGAGCTCGTCGCGATCAGCGCCAAGTTCTTCATGATCGACAACAAGAAGACGCTCGAACCCGCATCGAGCGCCGAAGAGAAGCGCGACGTCAATCCGACAAGCGCGCTGGGCCCTCTGTTGACATGCATGCGCCAGGGGAACCAGGCGATCTGCCGTACGCGGTAGGTTGTCCTGCGTTCACTCGTGAGCTGCGGCAAGTCCAGTGGCCCAGCACAAAGAACTTCAAGCCAGACGTACCGGAGAAGTACGACGGCAAGACGCATCCGTCAGAGTTCCTCAGCATCTACACCATTGCGGTGCAAGCTGCCGGGGGACGAGATGACAAGATCCTTGCCAACTACTTCCCGCTGGTGCTCAAGCCCAATGTCAGATCCTGGCTCATGCACTTGCCGGACAACTCCATATCCTCTTGGGCTGATCTGTGCCATCAGTTTGTCGGCGCCTTTACAGGCGGACACAAGCCTCATGGCCAGGAGAGTGATCTTCATCTGCTCGCCCAGAAGGAAGGAGAGCCCCTGCGCAAGTACATTCAGAGATTCAGTAGTGTGCAGCACAACATCCCAGACGTCCACCCTGCCGCGGTGATCAGCGCGTTCCATCAGAACGTGCGAACCGCAGGATGCGGGAGGAAATGGCGATGTGCAAGATCAGGGACGTCAGTGAGTTATATGCACTGGCCGACAAGTGTGCGCGTGCTGAGGAAGGGAGGAGACTCCCCGGAGAAAATATAGGAGCGGGAGGATCTGACAGTGAAGATGCTGCCCCGACAAGGAAAAACCGGCGGCGGAACAACAGAAGGAGGAAAGGCAAAGAAGTGCTAGTTGTTGAGCAGTCCGGCAACGGTGGCGGCGCCAAGGAAGCCAAAGCTGGTGACTCCGGTAAGGAGGTTGCCGCGGAGGCAGCGGTCGCCGACAAGCAGGACGGCCCCAACAAGCAATATTGCAAGATCCACCGCACCAAGGGCCATGATCTCCAGAACTGTAAGAAAGTCGAACAGCTTGTTGAGCAACAGAAAGCTGAATACGAGCGGCGCGACAAGGAGAAGGCCCAGGAAGGAGCTGGTGGATCCGGCAAGAAACGTCCCGGCCGAGGAGGACGCCGCGGCAAGGCCAAGCAGCGGCAAGGAGACAGACCTCCTCGCGGCCGCGACAAGGATGAAGATGACGACGACGATGAAGATATGGATGATGAGGAGACTGATGAGCAGGAGTTCCAGAAAGCCACAGAGGTCCTGTGCGTTGACGGTGGTGCTTCTCTGCATGCCTCGCACCGCCAGCTCAAGCAGTGGGTGCGGGAAGTTAATGCAGCAGAACCACCCGTCGAGTCACGCAAGCCTCTGAAATGGTCCGGCACGCCTATCATCTTTGATATTGAGGACCACCCGGATCGCATAACTGCGGTCGGGTGCTTGCCGATGTTGGTTTCACCAACAATCCGCAACCTCAAGGTCACTAAGATGCTAGTTGACGGCGGGGCCGGCTTGAACCTGATCTCCTCCGCGGTGCTCCAGAAACTCCAGATCCCTGACAGCGAGCTCGAAGAGACCGGCACATTTCAAGGAATCAACCCGGGAAGGAGCAAGCCAAAGGGAAAGATCACGTTGCCGGTAACATTTGGCAGTGAGCTGAACTTCAGGACTGAGAGGGTCACGTTTGACGTTGCCGACTTTCCATTACCTTACAATGGAATCCTTGGCCGTCCGGCACTCGCCAAGTTCATGGCAGCCTCTCACTATGCGTACAACGTACTGAAAATGCCAGGCCCAATAAGTGTCATCTCTGTCCCTGGCGACAAGAAGGATGCTCTTATCTGTGCCGACAAGATCTACCGGGAAGCAGCAGCCGCAGCAGAACGCAAGGACACTTGCCGCTGAAGCTCCCGGGGGAAGAAGAAGACCAAGTCCGGCAAGAGCTCTGATGCCCACTCCGGCAAGCGCACCTCTTCGGAGTGCTGCGCTACCGTCGAGGACGCACCATCGAGCTCCACCGGCAAGTGTAAGAAGGCAATGGCAGCTCCACCTGAGACCAAGAAGGTGTCCGCCAAGGAGGATGGCACTGGTGGTACCTTCACCATCAGCGCCACTCTTGACCCCAAATAGGAAAGCGCGCTCGTTGCTTTCCTGCGGGCGAATGTCGACGTGTTTGCGTGGCAACCGTCTGATATCCCCGGTGTTCCCAGGAAAGTAATTGAGCACCACCTTGCCGTCTGTCCTCATGCGCGGCCCGTCAAGCAGAGAGTCAGGAAGCAGGCAGTAGAGCGCCAAGAATTCATCGCAGAAGAAATCAAGAAGTTGGAAGCAGCAGGCCTTGTCAGAGGAGTACTCCATCCCACGTGGTTGGCCAATCCTGTTGTTGTGCGCAAGGCTAACGGGAAATGGAGACTTTGTATTGACTTCACTGATGTTAATAAAGCTTGTCCCAAAGACCCATTTCCCTTGCCGCGTATTGACCAGATTGTTGACTCCACAGCCGGATGTGATTTGCTTTCATTTCTTGATGCATACTCAGGATACCATCAGATCTTCATGGCAGAAGAAGATGAAGAGAAAACCGCATTTATCACCCCGTGTGGCACGTACTGCTTCGTACGGATGCCTTTCGGTTTGAAGAATGCTGGTTCAACATTCGCAAGGGTAGTCCACCATGCTTTTGAGCCGCAAATGCACAGAAATGTGGAAGCTTACATGGATGACATAGTGGTCAAGAGCAAGAACAAAGCGACCTTGATTCAAGATTTAGACGAGACATTTGCAAATCTGCGCAAGATCAACCTCAAGCTTAACCCCGAGAAGTGCGTGTTTGGAGTCCCTTCCGGCAAGCTTCTCGGGTTCTTCGTGTCTCAGCGGGGAATTGAAGCCAATCCCGACAAGATCAAAGCCATTGAGCAGATCGAAGCACCAAAGCGCGTCAAGGATGTACGAAGGCTTGCCGGTTGCGTGGCTGCTCTCAGCAGGTTTATCTCTAGATCTGCTGAGCGCGCCCTGCCATTTTTCAAAATTTTGAAAAAGGCAGGTCCAATGAAATGGACTCCGGAAGCGGAGGCTGCGCTGCAGGACTTGAAGAGATACCTGTCCTCCACTCCAACGCTTGTCGCACCTAAGCCGCAAGAGAAGTTGCTGCTGTATATAGCGGCAACCAATCAAGTGGTTAGTGCTGCGTTAGTGGCGGAGAGGGAGGCGGATGATGAGCCAGCAACCACGGCAGATCCATCCAGCGACAAGCAGGGGGCTTCGCCGACAAGCTCTGGTCCCGACAAACATGGGTTTGCGCAGGAACATGATAAGATGCCAAGGAGAATGGTGCAGCGCCCAGTTTACTTTGTCAGTTCTCTTCTGCAGGGGGCTAGATCAAGGTACTCTGGTGTGCAGAAGTTGCTTTTCGGCCTCCTCATGGCCTCGAGAAAGCTGCGCCATTACTTCCAAGCACATGAGATCACAGTCGTCACTCGCTTTCCGCTGAAGAGGATACTGCAAAATCCAGAAGCAACGGGCAGGATTGTCGAGTGGGCGCTGGAACTGTCAAGCTTTGGCCTCAAGTTTGAGAGCACTTCAACTATCCAAAGCAGAGCATTGGCAGAGTTCATAGCAGAGTGGACGCCAACCCCAGATGAAGAAATTTCAGAAACGAGCATCCCCGTCAAAGAGGCAAGCAAAGAGTGGCTGATGTACTTTGATGGTGCCTTCTCGCTGCAAGGCGCCGGTGCAGGCGTGCTGCTTGTCGCACCCACCGGAGAGCACCTCAAGTACGTAGTCCAGATGCACTTTCCCAAAGAGCAAGCAACCAACAATACTGCAGAGTATGAAGGATTGCTTGCCGGTCTCAGAATCGCAGCAGACCTTGGGATCAAGAAGCTCATTGTCAGGGGTGACTCACAGCTTGTCGTCCGACAAGTGAACAAGAACTACCAGAGTCCGTTGATGGAAGCGTATGTTGATGAAGTGAGGAAGCTAGAAGAGCACTTTGACGGCCTACAAATGGAGCATATCCCAAGAGCTCAGAATGATATTGCTGATGGCCTGTCAAAGTGCGCCGCACTAAAGTTACCTGTGGAACCAGGGATCTTTGTGCTTAAGTTGACTCAACCATCCGTAACACCATCAACTGGACAAAGCAAGAAGAGGAAGTTGGTTTCTGGTGACTACTTTCCAGCAGAGCTCCCCGAAGCCGCCGCCAAGAAAGTCCCCAAGATCAACACCAAGGAGGCTGAGGGGCAGTCTGCTCCGGCAAGCCTTATGGTTTGTTCCGTTGAAGCAGACGCTCCCGACAAGTTTTGCTCCGGCAAGCTTGCCGGGGAACATCAAGCTCCGGCAGGACCACAAGTCCTTGCCGTGGAAGCGGATGTTCCCGCAGCAGCAGATGCGCCTTTAGTCCTTGTTGTCGAGCCACAAGCTCCAGCATGGGCACAGCAGATTGTCCACTTCCTTCAGACAGGAGAACTTCCCGAAGAACAAGAAGAAGCGGAAAGAGTAGCCCGGCAGTCAAGTATGTACCAGTTTGTCGATAGCATACTGTACAGAAGAAGACTCAACGGTGTGAAATTGAAGTGTATTCGCCGGGAAGATGGACAAAAGCTGTTGGCGGAGATACATGGAGGCATATGTGGCCACCACATTGGCGCAAGAGCACTTGCCGGCAAAGCTTTCCGGCAAGGTTTCTTTTGGCCGACAGCCCTCCAGGATGCAACTGCACAAGTAACCAAGTGTGAAGCGTGCCAGTTCCACTCCAAACAGATACACCAGCCAGCTCAAGCTCTCCAGACGATCCCTTTATCCTGGCCATTTTCGGTCTGGGGGCTCGATATCCTCGGCCCCTTCCCCCGAGCTGTCGGGGGCTTTGAGTACTTGTACGTCGCAATCGACAAGTTCACAAAGTGGCCGGAAGTGCAGCCAGTGAGGAAGGTGACAGCACAGTCAGCAGTCAAGTTCTTCAGGTCAATTGTTTGCCGTTTCGGGATCCCTAACAGGATCATCACCGACAACGGCACGCAATTCACGAGCCGCACCTTCATGCAGTACGTCCAAGACCTTGGCGCCAAGGTCTGCTTCGCTTCTGTTGCTCATCCAAGAAGCAACGGTCAAGCAGAGAGGGCAAATGCTGAAGTGCTGCGCGGGCTCAAGACCAGAACTTTCGACAGGCTGCACAGGTGCGGAAGGAACTGGATCGAGGAGCTGCCGGTGGTTCTTTGGTCGATCAGAACGACGCCAAATCGAGCCACTGGCCAGACACCTTTCGCTCTAGTCTATGGAGCAGAGGCAGTTCTCCCCACGGAACTCGTATACGGATCACCTCGAGTGCTCGCTTATGATGAGCTTGAGCAAGAACAGCTGCGGCAAGACGACGCGCTGCTCCTTGAGGAAGATCGTCTTCAGGCTGCTGTACGAGCTGCTCGATACCAGCAAGCTTTGCGCCGCTATCATAGCCGCAAAGTTAAAGCCAGAAGCTTCGAGGAAGGCGACCTTGTTCTTCGGCGCGTTCAGTCCGCCAAGAATTCCAACAAGTTGACGCCGAAGTGGGAAGGCCCTTATCGGGTGAGACGAGTCACAAGGCCTGGCGCTGTCCGCCTTGAGACCGAAGATGGCATTCCGGTGAGCAACTCCTGGAACATAGAACATCTTCGTAAGTTTTTCCCATAAGGCGCGGTTGCCGGAACCCGTTCCGGCAACCACCTTTTGTACAAGTCTTGCCGCTGTTGCATGTAATCCTTTGTACAAAGCCGGGCGCAGATCCCGTGCATAAGTAAAACCCCATGTGCTCCGCACAGCTTGTCCATTTCATGCGTTAGTTCCTTTCTTGCATGCGATTATCTGACACTTTGTGCAGCACCTACATCCGGTAAGCAGTAACGAGCCGAAGAGCTCCATATTATTATTTTCTCTTCTTTCTTTTTCTTTTAAAGGAAAAGAAGGTTCTCTCGCACACAAGTTTGCCGGGGGGGAAGGAGAAGATTGTGGTATGGGCCAGGCGTCGTTCAAGCAAAGACTTGCCTTACCGGGAAGCAAATGACAGAAAAGCTAAGTTGCCAAAGTTTGAGCAATCACTTTTTAAATTTTTGAGTTATCTTCCTCGAACGACCCTGCTTTGTATGGAAAACCTGTGCGCGGAGGAACCAACTCGTGGCTAGTTGCGCCCTTACTTTGTTTCGAGTCCGCTCAACAGCTTAAGCGTGCTGCATCTAGTCGCGACAAGGTTTCTTGTCGGAAGCAGCGCCGCCAGCAGGCTGCTGAAGTTCCGCACTCAGCGCTCGCGGCTCGGGCGCCTGCGCCGACAAGTTCCCTAGAAGCGTAGGGTAAAAACATACAAAGGAAGGAATCTAGTAGAGGAAATAACATTGCAATTGATAACAGAAATAAAGTTATATTACAAGATAACTTGTCGCAGCTCTAACAGACTGTTTTCATAACATGATTAGCAGCGACAAGGGAAAAGAAGAAATGGGCGGCCTAATCTACGCGTCCGCCCTCGACTCTCTTGATCTCGCTCACCTTGTCCACAATGGGTGCGACAAGGGCCTTGAGTGCATCCAGATCGGCGTCAGGCGGCAAGGACCTGAGGACGTTGGTGAAGCTGAGGCCTGGATTGCGGAAGGCTACCTTCATCAGCACCTTCTGGAGAACCCCGGCGCAGATTTTGCGCGACTCGTCGGCCAGCTGCTTCGGGATCCTCTCCCGGAGCCGCTGGAGTGCCGTCGCCACGCCCTTGAAGAATAGGCTGAGCTTGGCGCTGGGTTGAAGACTCTCGTCGGAAGGATACCCAAAGTCCTCCATCCCCAGCTGCGCCAGCTCCTCGTTGATGACTGCGGCAATGTTCACCAGACCCTCGGTCCAGTGCTCCACAGTGTCTCTGAACGAGTTCTGGGTAACTGCAATGCTCTCCAGCAGCGCCGCGTCGGCCTTGACCTTCTCCGACAAGGTCTTCTCCCGCTCCTTGGCGGCCTCCAGCGTCTGCGTCAGCGTGGCCAGCTTCAGCTCCAGGTCTGCTTTGGAATCCTTGGCGGCGCTGAGCTCCTTGCCCCTCTCAGCGAGAAGGCCTTGCAGCTCACCGTGGGCGGCAGCATCCTTCTCGCGCTCACGCTTGAGCGCGGCAAGCTCCTCGCCGCTCTTCCCAATATCGGCCTCCAGCTGCGCCACCTTCTCCTCTAGCTCTTTCTTGGCGGCCTCTGCAGTTGCCGCGGTGTCCTTTGCCTCCTTGAGCGCCCCGCCAAGTGCTCGCTCACGCTCGGCGAGCTCTTCCTCGTAGCTGTCGAGGTTGGCCTTCCGCTGCACTAGTTCACCTTCCCGCGCGGACTGCTTCTCGGCAGCCAGCCTTTGTTCCTCCTCAGCCTCGGCCCTCTCGAGAAGAAAGGCCGTGCGCTCCTCGTCGACTCGCTCCCGCTCCTGCGCCAGGGACCGGAGAGCTTCTTGATTTTGGCCCCGGAGCTCCTCCGCGCGCTTTTCCATGTCAACTCCCGCCTTCGCGACAAGCGCTTCCTGGGAAGCCAGCTTGGCTTGCCGGGTGCGGTAGAGTGACAGCAGCTTCCGCAGCAGCTGCTCCTCCTCAGGCTCGCCACTGTGCTGCCGGGCGCATCAACCAATGACAGTCCAGCAGAGGCGAGCACCTCCCCGTCAAAAGTCTCCCCCTCGACCGGCGCCCTGGAGCTCGATGCCCAGGGTAGCTTGATGAAGATATTGTCACCGGCCTTCAAGTAGGCGCCGGGCTGGGGCTCCTCGGAGCCCGGCTCTGCAGAAGCGGCAGAGGGTTCGGCGGTCGGCACAGCGCCCGGCACTCCTGCGGCCTCAGGGTCGTCAGTGCGATCGCCCGACCCCTCGCCGGCTTCCGCAGTAGCAGCCCCGGCGGCCTCCTCGCCGGCGGTCTCATCAGCACCGGCACCTTCCTCGCCGACGCCCTCTATCTCCATTGGCTCAGCCAAAGATGGGTCTGAAGAACGAAGAAGGGAGTAAAATCAATCAAAAATCCAAGAAAGGAAAAACGGAAGAAGCAGAACCCAAGGGAAATTTTCTGGGCAAGTGGATTACCTGCGCCAAGATCTTCAGTTGCGGACTCGGTCGCCGCAGGATCAGCAGTGCCGTCCCTTGCCGGAGAGTCCCCCCTTGCCGGAGAGCGCTCCCTTGTCGGGGACTCCTCCCTTGGCGGTGCAGTCGAAGCAGGTGGCACTTCGGGACCGGCCTCCGGGCGCTCCTGATGAGGTTTCTCTGCTCCTGCACAAGTCAATAAGCAAGATATCAACAAAGGAAAAAAGCACTCAAGTGCTCCCGGCAGCGGAAGGCTAAACTATGAACTTACGCTGGGGGCTGCGCTGGGGGCTGCTCTGAGGGGTGATTGCCGGGTCCGTCAAGGTGGTCTCGGGCCCACCTCCTGCTGACACGATGGGGTCATCCTCGATGACGATCACCGCGGCCTTGGCCCTCTTCGCCGCTCTCTGGGCCAGTGTTCTGAAAAGAAAGGAGTCCAGATTGGAGCAAGTCAGATACAAGATATAAACAGCAAGATTGAAGGATTATAAGAGCACCAAAGAAACTCACTCTTCTTCCTCCTCGTCGGAGCTGAGCGCGGAAAGATCAAAGTCCGGCCCTCCTCCGGTGCGGCGAGGTGGAGGAGTAGGATCCCTTGCCCGCTTGGCGGGGGCAGTGGCAGTGGCCCGGGAAGATCCCGCTCCAGTTGCCGCTGTTGCGTGAGGCGCTCCCGCGGCAACATTGCTTGCCGCGGTAGAGCGCGTCGTGCGGCTCGGTGGCTGTGGAGCCGGCTGCCGCCCCGCTGCGTCCCCGGCCCTGCGAAGGCGCCTCCTTGGCGGGGCCGGGGGCTCCGCCTGCGGCAAGTTCTCTGAAGGCTCAGCCTCCTCCTCGCCGGCCTCGCTCGGCTCGGCTTCGGAACCGGCAGGCTCCTCCTCGCCCATGAACTCCGCGCGTTCGGCAAGGTTTGCCGCCTCTGCAGCCTTCGCCTCCTCCACAGTAAACCCAAACACACCCGCAGCAGCTGCGGCCGCAGCCTCTTCTGCCCTAGTAGCGATGAGCTGCAGCTCCTCGTCGGTGGTGTCACGGGTGAGGCTCTTCTGCTCGTCAGCGCAGACCGGCACTTCCTCCAAGGTGTCGAAGAATGCTCGCACAACATCATCCGCAGGCTCTTGCCAAGTTGGGACGATGTTGTGTGAATCGCACAACGGCATCATGGCGTGGATCCGGTCAAGCGAAGAGTTATTGCACAAAGGAACTACGCCCCTCGGCAGTGTGAATGGGTGTTGGGGGTCGCGTTTGAATAATTCCAAGAGCATTGCGTCCAACTCCAAGACGGTGAAGTTGTAGTTGAGGCCCGGCCGCAGCCTCATGATGTCCGCCGAATTCTTGAATTCCCAGGCGGGCCTCCCCCTCTCCTGCAGGGGGGCAATGCGGCGGCGGAAGAAATCTGCCCTGACAGCACCTACGGTGAGCCCGGCAAGCCTGAGGCGAAGAATCCTAGTGATGGCGATCTTCAGCCTCTCGTCTTCCGGGGCCACGTTGCTCCAGTCATTGCCGCGCACTATTGGAGTTTGGCGCACGGCGGTGAAGGGCTGCGGATTCTCCTCGATGATCCAGCACCATTCCGCTCTCCACTCCTCCCACTTGCTGCGGAGCTCACCCTCCAAGTACGCCTCCTTCTTGCCGACTCTCGAGATCCAAGCAATCCCTCCGGCAAGCGGCTCTCCTCTCTCTACCCGAGGTATGAAGTAGTGGCGGAAAAGGGCTACACTAGGGTGGACTCCGACAAAGTTTTCGCACAAGTGTGCAAAAACTGCCATGGTCAGGACAACATTGGGGGTGAAGTCAAGGAGGCGGAAGCCATATGTGTTCATAATATCACAGAAGAACTCCGAGAAGGGCGGGCAGAGCCCACAATAGAAGAATAGCGGGAAGAACGGGTACCCATTTGGAGCCAACTCCGAGGCAGCGGCCGGGAGTACCCTCGTGCACGGATGCGCACGCGTCTCCGTCGCCCAAAAGAGGTAGAAGTACTCCCTCAGCTCCTGCACGCCGAGCTGGGGGGTGAAGATCGCCCGCTCCTTCCGCAGCGCTGCGAGCCGCTGCGCCTCGGTCGACTTCACACCCTTTCCCTTGTCGGCTTTCAGGGCCATGGCGGAGGTGGTGGGGAAGGTCGACGGCGTGGTGATGCTGGTGGCAATGGGGGGGCGGAGCGCTGCTCTCTCAGCTACGAGAAGAAGGGGGGAGCGGCGGAGTTTGTGAAGAAGGAGTAGCGGCAACCAGCGAGGGGGAATGAACTGCCTCTGTTTCCTCTGCTTATAAAGAGGGACGGGGCGGACGTTTCGGCCTTCCAAATAAACAACCACCCACGATCTCTCCCACGATGCCGCATTCAACGCGTGCCGTTATGGGAGAGCGCGGTGGATACGGAGCAAGATTTGGCGTGGCCCAGCCCGCGTGTGCCCGTGCCCTGTCTTGGGCCTGGCCCAACAGCGCTCGGCACCGTGTCTGGCCCAGGCCCGGGGGCTCCTGTCGGTGTACTAGAATAGGGGTACCCTAGTACTCCAAACTTGTGCACGGGCAGTTGCAGCACCCCGCGGCAAAGGCTTGCCGGGCGAATGCCAAGATCCCCCAAGGTTCCCTTGGAGCCATCCAAGAACAAAGTATTTAAGCTAAGGAGACAAGACCCCGGCAAGAGGAGCTTGCCGGGAAGGCCAACCAAGGCACTCCAAGGAACTTGCCGCGACGCGCCACGCGCTCCGGCAAGGCAACAAGGCCCCGGCAAGAAGAGCTTGCCGGGAATACTAAATAAGGTACCCCGAGGCCCGGTGAGCGACAAGCTTCTGGACCCGGTGAGATAACAACAGCGGCAAGGTGCTTGCCGTGGCAGGCGGCCACTCTGCGCCCACGCTCTAGCGCATCCACCAACGTGTCGCTCTGGGGGCCTCTCCGGGCGCGCGTGGCGGGAGGCTGTGCAGCCAGCGGTGCGCAGTGGCAAGCGAAGCTGACAAGATCGCCATCGTGGCGAACGGTGGCGCCCCTAACGGTCCTTTTCTGCACTGTTCGGGCGACTCAGACGGGCATTTAATGCCCTTGTCCCCTGCCGTCAGGGTTAGTTAGGGTGCACTGTACAAGCAACTGTATCAACTACCTCACTTTTAGCGTATAAAAGGAGGCCCATGCGCAACGTAGAGAGGGTTCGGACAGTTTGCTTCAATTCATTCGTAGCCCAGAAAACATCACACTCTCTCGCTCGAGAGCAAGAACACCAGATAATACAACCAGACAAGCAGCAGTAGGAGTGTTATCTCTCCGGAGAGCTCCGAAGCTGGGTAAACTGCTCGTGTGCCTCGCCTCGATCTGCTCTTCGTGCGACCTCCGCCCCCCCGCCGAACCGAAAGGGGCCCGGTCCACCGGCCCCATAGGTGTTCGTGGATCAGTTTCCCCGACAAACGGGTGTAGCATGATTGTCATCTGTAAAAGAGAAGAACTTAGGTGAAAGTTGTCGTGCCAAAAAAATTGGTTATTCTCGATAAACCATTAAAATTCAAGATAAGTCAAGTTGAGCCGAACTAGCCCTGATTACACGCCGGAAGCCCCTGGTACCGTCTATGAGGTTTTAACCATCAAACCAGTCTCAGGTATATCTAGTGATGCGCCAGACTCGTCTAACCGTGTACGTGGTCTTGATGACCTGTCATTTATTCTGGTTGGTGAGGCCGTCTAGTGCTCGGCTGTTAAAGCCGCCGCACGTTCTTCTGCGTGTAGAGAACGCTCAATATTTCCACTAACGGTGATGGTGCCACGTGGACCGGGCATCTTAAGCTTGAGAGAAGCGTAATGTGGTACTGCATTAAAACAAGCGAAAGCCGCTCTTCCGAGTAGTGCTTGATAGCCGCTTCGGAATGGAGCAATGTCGAAGGTTAACTTTTCACTTTGGAAGTTGTCGGGAGAACCGAATACAACCTCTAGTAATAGAGAGCATGTACAGCGGGCCTCTAGGCCTGGTATTACTCCCTTGAAGGTAGTATTACTGTGGCCAATTTTTGTCGGGTCTATCCCCATTTAGCAGACTGTGTCTTGATATATCAGATTAAGACTACTACCGCCGTCCATAAGGACTCGTGTGAGATGGTATCTGTTTATTATTGGGTCTAACACCAAGGCAGCCAATCATTCATGCCGGATGCTTGTCGGGTGATTCCTGCGATCAAAAGTGATCGGGCAGGCCAACCAGGAGTTGAACTTAGGGGTGACGGGCTCTATGGTGCATGTGTCTCAGAGTGCATGTTTGCTTCTCTTCTTTGTCACGTGGATCATGTTTACTATTTTAACCTCTGGTGGGAATTTTTTCTGTCCTTCAGTGCTTCGCTGGCGAGGTTTGTCCTCGTCTTCGCTTGGTGTCTCCCTCCCCTTGTGTTCAGCGTTTAGCTTACCGGCCTGCTTGTAGACCCAGCATTCTCTGTGGGTGTGATTTGCATGTTTATCGGGGGTGCCATGAATCTGACATAGTTTGTCTAGAATCTTGTTTAGGCTGGACAGTCCATCTCTGCTGCCTTTGAAAGGCTTTTTCTGCTGACCTGGTCGAGAGCCCGTGAATTCGGTGTTGACCGCCATATTATATGGGATGTCTTCTTTATTTCGACGCTTGCTTTTACTGTGTCATGGTTTTCCATTGCCATCCCTAACATCAGATGTGCTTGGGTCGCTGGTGCTACTGTGGGCTAACCAGCTATCTTCGCCCGCGCAAAAGCGGGTCATGAGGCTTGTCAGGGCTGCCATTGTTCTCCATTTTTCTTGGCCGAGGTGTCTGGCGAGCCATTCGTCTCGGACGCTGTGCTTTAAAGCTGCTAAGGCCTCGGCGTCCGAGCAGTCGACGATTTGGTTCTTCTTAGTGAGAAACCTGTTCCAAAGCTTTTGGGCTGACTCTCTGGGCTGTTGAATTATATGACTTAAATCGTCTCCATCCGGAGGTCGGACATAGGTCCCTTGAAAATTAGCCCGAAAAGCATTCTCGAGCTCCTCCCAACTTCCATTTGAGTTTTCGGGGAGGCTTTTCAGCCAGTGTCGAGCTGGTCCTTTAAGCTTGAGGGGCAAGTACTTGATGGCATGGAGATCGTCTCCGCGGGCCATATGGATATGGAGGATAAAGTCCTCAATCCAGACCGCGGGGTCTGTGGTCCCATCGTACGCCTCTATGTTCACTTGTTTGAATCCTTCTGGAAATTCGTGGTCCAGCACCTCATCAGTGAAACACAGGGGGTGTGTGGCACCCCTGTATTTGGATGTATCATGGTGTTCAGACGGTTGTAGTATTCTGTTTTGATTTTGTGCCGGAGTGCGCTTCCTAGATCCATAGATGGATCTGGTCATACTGGATTTTTGGCGCAAGTCCTCACGTAGATCGTGTGTTGACTTATGTGCGGCCTTGTTAGCTGCTCTATTGCGGCCACAAGGTGGTTGAACGGCCGGTTGGCCATTTTATTTTTCGGCTGTGTGGGCTCTACGGCCTCATCATCGAATTCAGGTAATAGCTTGCTCTTTGGATAGCTCTTTGTGTGGTAACTTCCACCATACTTTTCTTCGTTGTCGAGCACTTTGTTCCACCTACTGTTGAGCGTATTTTGTGCGGCCTTAAGCCTTTGCTTTTGCTTCTTCAGACTCCTTGTTGAGGCAATAAGCCTTCTACGGAGGTTCTCTTGTTCCAAGTATGTTTCTAGGATGATGTGTGCATCTTTGTCCGGACTATTTTCTTCCCCAGAGAGGGGTTGCTGAGGCTCATCCTCGGCGTCGCCGTGTTCGGACATCGGATCCATACTATGTTCGCCGTTTGCAGTTTCATCGTGCTCTGCCGCTGGGTCAATGTGGTTGTCGTTTCCTCTGGAGTCAATGGGAGTGTTATTTTCTCTTGCGCTGTTATCACTGTTTTTGCTATGGCGGGACTTAGAGCGGCGCTGCTAACGTTGGCGCTTGGTTTGCTTCCTGGAGGGGTCATCCTCCGTTGTCTCGTCTCCATTGCCTTCTTTGGGTGTATCCACCATGTATACGTCATGTGATGAAGTGGCTGTCCAGCGCCCTGTGGGCACTGGTTCCTGTTCCTCTCCTGCATCGTCGTCCATGCCGTCGATGTCTTCGGAGTCGAAATCGAGCATGTCGGTTAAATCGTCGATAGAGGCTACTAAGTGGGTGGTGGGTGGGCAGCGAATTTCTTCGTCGTCTGCATCCCATCCGAGTCGGACATAGTTTGGCCAAGATTCTCCTGATAAAGAGAGGGACCTTAATGATTTTAGCACATCGCCGAAAGGCGAGTGCTGAAAGATATCCGTGGAGGTAAACTCCATGATCGGTGCCCAATCAGACTCGATGGGCACGGATGCAGGCTGTTCGGGGCCTGTGGCCGGGGACGAATCCAATGGTTCGGCAACACGGCTCTCGTAAGGGGTGAAGTCAGTATCCGTCTCTATCGGCACGGAGAGTGCGGCCTCCATGGAGGGGTCTATCCACCCGTCCTCGGATGGCGCAATTTGCTCCGGATTGAGGGCCGGAGTAGCTGCAGGTGTGATCTCCCAAACACAGTCCGACGGCAGAGCTAAATCATGCTTGTCGTGATCGTGTGGTGCACCTGACATGGGCTCGAATCCGTCGAACATCAAGTCTCCGCGGATGTCGGCAGTGTAGTTTAAGTTTCCGAACCTGACCTGATGTCCAGCAGCATAGCTCTCGATCTCCTCCAGATGGCCAAACGAGTTGGCCCACAGTGCGAAGCCGCCGAATACAAAGATCTGTCCGGGGAGGAAAACCTCACCCTGGACCGCATCATTATCGATGATCGAAGGAGCCATCAAGCCTTATGGTGACGGTAGAGTGGAACTCTCAATGAAAGCACCAATGTCGGTGTCAAAACCGGCGGATCTTGGGTAGGGGCTCCTGAACTATGCGTCTAAGGCGGATGGTAACAGGAGGCGGGGGACACGATGTTTACCCAGGTTCGGGCCCTCTCGATGGAGGTAATACCCTACATCCTGGTTGATTGATCTTGATGATATGAGTATTACAAGAGTTGATCTACCACAAGATCGTAGAGGCTAAACCCTAGAAGCTAGCCTATGGTATGATTGTTGTTGTCCTACGAACTAAACCCTCTGGTTTATATAGACACCGGAGGGGGCTAGGGTTACACATAGTTGGTTACAATGGAGGACATCTACATATCCGTATTGCCAAGCTTGCCTTCCACGCCAAGGAAAGTCCCATCCGGACACAGGACGAAGTCTTCAATCTTGTATCTTCATAGTCTAATAGTCCGGTCAAAGGATATAGTCCGGCTGTCTGGATACCCCCTAATCTAGGACTCCCTCACATGGGATCACCCTTGGGTGGAGGAGGATCCCCGAGAATTTCAACAGGAAAGTTGTGTTTCAAAATAGGTCCCTGTTTAAAGAATACTTCATCTATTTCCCTTCTTTCATGCATAAACATGTCATTTTCATGGTCCAGCAAATATTGTTCTAAAGGATTATTATGAGGCACGGCAATAGAAGCAAGACCAATAATTTCATCTTTACTAGGCAATTCTTTATCATGGGGAAATTTAGAAAAATTAAAATCATGGGACATATCCCCTAAACCAACAGTAACAATATCCTTTTTGCAGTCTATCTTAGCATTAACAGTATTCAAGAAGGGTCTACCAAATAAAATGGGACAAAAGTCATCTTGTGGGGAACCAAGAACAAGAAAATCAGTAGGATATTTAACATTCCTGCACAAGACTTCAACATCTCTAACAATCCCAACACGTGAAATAGTATCTCTATTGGCAAGCTTAATAGTAACATCAATATCTTCTATCTCAGCAGGTGCAATATCATGCATAATTTCTTTGTATAAGGAATGAGGTATTGCACTCACACTAGCACCCATGTCACATAAGCCATGATAGCAATGATCTCCTATTTTAATAGAAACAACAGGCATGCCTACCACAGGTCTATGTTTATCTGTAGTATCGGATCTAGCAATTCTAGCAGCTTCATCACAGAAGTAAATAACATGCCCATGAATATTGTCGACCAAGAGGTCTTTAACCATAGCAATACTAGGTTCAACTTTAATTTGCTCAGGGGGTGTAGGTGTTCTAGCATTACTCTTACGAACCACAGTTTAAGCTTTAGCATGATCCTTTATTCTAACACGGAAAGGTGGTTTGTCAATATAAGTGGTAGGAACAATAGGATCAACATTATAAGTGATAGTCTTTTCTTCAACTTTAATCAGTTCAACTGCTTTTACTTCAATGGGAGGATGATATTTAAACCACTTCTCCTTAGGGAGATCAACATGAGTAGCAAATGATTCACAGAAAGAAGCTACTATCTTAGAGTCAAGTCAATATTTAGAGCTAAATTCACGAAAAACGTCGGTATCCATAAAAGATTTAACACAATCAAACTTAGGTGTTATACCTGGCTCTTTACCTTCGTCGAGTTCCCAATCTTGAGAGTTTTGTTTAATTATTTCCAATAAATCCCATCTGAATTCAATAGTCTCCATCATAAAAGAATCAGTAGAAGAGGTATCGAGCATGGAGCGATTATTGAGAGAAAGCCGAGCATACAAATTTTGAATAATAATTTCTCTTGAGAGCTCATGATTGAGGCATGAATATAACATTGACGTAAACCTCCCCCAAGCTTGAGCGATACTTTCTCCTTCGCGAGGCCAAAAATTATATATATAATTACGATCATGATGAACCAGATGCATAGGACAAAACTTCTGATGAAATTCCAATTTCAATCAGTTGTAGTTCCATGATCCAATATCATCACATAGCCTAAACCATGTCAATGCCTTTCCCTTCAAAGATAAAGGGAAGACCTTCTTCTTGATAACATCCTCGGGCATACCTTCAAGCTTAAATAATCCACAAACTTCATCCACATAGATTAGGTGCATATCGGGATGTAATGTTCCATCTCCTGTAAAAGGATTAGCTAGCAGTTTCTATATCATACCCGAAGGAATTTCAAAGTAACATTTTCAGTAGGTTTAGTAGGTTGAGGAGTAACTCTTTGCTCTACTGGTCAGGTGAAGGTACCCCGAACAAGCCCCTCAAAGGATTATTTTCCATAGTAACAAGTGACAGTAAATTTCAGCACACTATATAAATTTTTCCTTACCAAAGGCGCTTCACTCCCAAGAAACGGTACCAGAAAAGAGTCTTGATGACCCACAAGTATAGGGGATCTATCATAGTCCTTTCGATAAGTAAGAGTGTCGAACCCAACGAGGAGCAAAAGGAAATGACAAGCGATTTTCAGTAAGGTATTCTCTACAGGCACTGAAATTATCGGCAACAGATAGTTTTGTGATAAGGTAATTCGTAACGAGTAACAAGTAACAAAAGTAAACAAGGTGCAGCAAGGTGGCCCAATCCTTTTTATAGCAAAGGACAAGCCTGGAGAAACTCTAATATAAAGGAAAGCACTCCCGAGGATACATGGGAATTATCGTGAAGCTAGTTTTCATCATGCTCATATGATTCACGTTCATTACTTTGATAATTTGATATGTGAGTGGACCGGTGCTTGGGTACTGCCCTTCCTTGGACAAGCATTGCACTTATGATTAACCCCCCCCCACCCTCGCAAGCATCCGCAACTATGAAAGAAGAATTAAGGTAAACCTAACCATAGTGTCGTGTAATTGTCACGGCAGATGTCCTAGTGTGAGGACTTAGTTGTGGAGCCATCGCAATGTAGTTAGCTTAAAGGGGTTAAAGCGGACAAAGGATGCAATGAGTTTATACTGGTCCGACCCCTTGCGGTGAAGGTAAAAGCCTACTCCATTTGTGATGGGATTGCTAGGGTTTCGATGACCAGGGAGCTAATACGCTTTGCCTGGCTCTCGAGTTGTTTTTTTTGTCCTTGAACCGCCGCTGGGTCGTCCCTTTATATACTCAGGTTGACGCCCGACGGTTTAAAGAATCCCGACCGGCTCATAAACGTGTCCGGCTCGATTTCTACCCTTTCCTATCTTACAACACAAGTTACACACCATATGGCGGTTTATGTCTACGGGCCCTAATCCGCCTTTGGGCCCTAGGTCTTTAGATCTCTATAATAAAGCGTCATGCTCCTTGTCTTCATGGGCTTCAATATGGATAACTCCTTATGGGTATAACCCGACCCCTCCTGGGTGGTTTATACTCAGTAGTTATATCCCCAACATTAGGCCCGAGATTGATTTGAACCTGTTCATGTCAATCTTCAATACTTAGGAAAATTCCTTCTTCAATATCTTAACAAAAATCTTCTAAACCACCATGACGTCATCTTCCAAGTCCACGATAACCCGCCGTGACATCACCCGCTATTAACTTTACATAGAACCCAAATCTTTTAATGCATCTCCTTTAATGGATCTCTGAAAATCGAGGCGTCCGCATGTATGCATATCCATTTTTCGACCTCCTCGATTCTCGCACCTGCCACTTATCCATTCACCTTATAAATAGGGCCAAGGGTAATTTTCACTTTTCCCTTCGTGCCTCTCCGTCTCGTCGTCTTCCTTGCGTCGCCTCAGTGCTCGAGCTCCGCCGCCGCCATCGGACTTCACCTCTGCTTTGACTTTGGTCGTTGCATCGACCTGTTCGGACCAGATTCTGCTCACGCACCTCCGCCATTCAATAGTTTCGGTAAGTTCTTCTTCTTCTCCTCTATAGATCCGTTTAGGGTTCGCACGGGCTCATGAAAGTTTCGTAGTGTTCTTCCCATGTTCTTCATCATAGCCTACATGATAGATTCCAAACCTGATATATCCTTATGCGGTAGCAATGATAGTCCTTCTTTGGCCATCAGATTATCTCTTTTGTGTAGAAAAACCCTATCTAGAACTTCATGGCTGCTTAAGCACCAACCTTTAGGTCTAAATATTTCCCTTTTCCTAATATGTGGTAGATCTAAAATTCTAATGTGAAACTGTGAAACTTGTTCTTCCTCACTTAGTCATTTTTTTGGCTTCAGATCTATACTTTCATTGTCCGTGTAGGCGGTTTACCTTTTAGAAAATAACCTGCCATATACCATTAGTCCCCTTGTAAACCGCCAATCGCTTTATCATTTATAATAGCATCAACCTCCAGTTTAACAATTTTGCATGCCTGAATACCTTTTGTCTCTTAACCTGCAATGCTTTATGCTTGTCAACCATGAATTTTAAACCGGCACAAACCTTCCTTCAGGTTGTCCAAGAATTGGCCAAGACTTTTTATGCTTGTAACTGGGTTCCATCCCGGATTACCAAAACAGAGTGAAATCCACTGGTGAGCCCCCGGTCCAGAAAATCCTCCTGAGCCCAAGGATGGCGAGATAGTTCTATTTGTTGATCATCTGAACCGTGGCTTTAAACCTCCCGGATCAAAGTTTTTTCGTGATGTGCTTGCTAGCTTCCAGATTAACTCTTTATTCCTTGCACCTGTTGAATATACTAACCTTTATTTCCATTCATTTCAGAGCCAAATCTAGGCCCGGTAAAAAGGCCAAATTGAACACACCGGCTGATGATAACCCGGCCACTGAACCGGAAGAGACCCCAGAATAGTTTGAGCCGAATGTTGATGCTACTCTTGATGATCCGCCACCGGAACATCATGAAACCTTTGTTGAACAGATGGAAGATGATCCGACCGGCCATGCTACTGACCCGCCAAGTCCGGCCAAAGCTGCAGATAAACTGCCAAGCCCAGTCAAAGCAGCTGATGACCAATCGGATGATGTCATCGTTACTGGTTTAGGCTACACAACTCCTGGCAACCCCATTGCTTTATCAAAACATAGTGCCAAGGAAGAATTTGCTGCTATGGATAAGGGCAAGTGGAAAACAGATTTGGAAAGCTATGCCCACCTCAGTGCCCAAGATATATCCATTCTGGGTTTTTAAACCGCCTGTACACAAGCCACGACTATGAAGCCGGTTTAGTGAACCTGATGAAAGAGCGATATGAGGTAAATACTGTTAACTATGCATAATAGTTTCTCTTGTGTCCAATTTCTAATATCAATTCCAGTAGCCCCCAAGGGTTGGTGTATGATATCAACGTAAACCGGGACTTCATAATACTTCAACTTTGCCTGCGTAGCCCCCAAGGGTCGGTTTATCCTGCCAGGATGAACCGGGACTTTAGAGTATGAATCTTGCAATTTTTTGCTTGTGTACCCCTAGGGACCGGTTTATACCTTTAGGATGAATCGGTACCTTTCTATCATGAAGCTTCCAAAATTCTTGATAATCATCGTTATAATCCGATTGAAGAGGAACAAATCCATAACCTTGACTTGAACAAATATGCATTAGCCCCCAAGTGCCAAGTGTATAACTTGTTATGTGCTTGGGACTTAAAATGTCAGCTGATAAAAAGCAATATGCATTAGCCCCCAAGTGCCAAGTGTATAACTTGTTATGTGCTTGGGACTTCAAATATGCACTACCAACTCATTAAATGTCTCTTGAAGGCTGATCTGAGCAAAAAGGAATCTCAAATCACCGACCTTCAGGAAAATATCAAGTCCCAGCAAGCAGAAACTTCCAAGGCTAAAGAAGAGTTGACTCTGCTAAAAGGAAAGCTTTAAAAGTGAACGGGCAGGGTGGGACGCTAAAAAAGCAACTCTGCTAAAGCGAGCGGAGGATGCTGAAACAACTCTTAATCCGGTAGCAGACGAACTAACTGGCTTGAAGCGGCAAATCAATGCCACGACCACTGATGTGTTTGGTAAGTACCCTTATTGCCAGTTGTTTAACATGTATTATCCTATGAACTGCCAGTTTATCGACGTGCATAATGATGCAGGATCTCGCATTACCCATCTGGGCTCTGAAATGCAGAAGAAATTGAAGGCTGTCAATACTCTTATAGAGCAATTATATACCTGCGTGCAACGGATCATTTGTACTGCCTCTCATAACAAACCGTCCCCAAACTTGATCAAGGAAACATTAGAGAAGCTGTCCATGCTGCCTGCCCGGTTTAAAGAGTTAAAAAGATCAGCCGCAAGGGCGGGTGCTCTAACTGCGCTAATCCGGGCTAAAGCATGGATCTCTGAGCCTTGGCGAAGGAAATGCGCCCATTAGCGAGCAAAGTGGCTGAAGAAACGGATCTTTCTCATTACCAGTCGATTTATGACGCTGACAACAAATGAGTTAATGCGCCAACTCATGATGTGGAAAATCTTATCCCGCCAATCCGTAAGCATACCTACGCCCCTGATGTTGATCCCTCCACACTTATAAGCGACGAAGCTGTATTCAAGGCCCTAACTGGAATCAACTGGGCAACCATTGACTTCCAGCCGCTGGGTGGAGAGAAGGAGGATGAACCGGCACAGGATGATCCACAACCATCAAGTCAGCCCAGCAAAGAGTCATGATCCGAAGGCCGGTTTAGCCTTCTGCATACTGCAACACTTCTTGAAAACAATTACCCTTTTGGGCATCAGAATGCCTTGTAATAGGCTAGTTTAAACACCTGATCTGCTATGCCATCGTGCATATTCGTTTTGTATGACACTGCTAATCCGCCATGATTATGCTATGCAGTTTTATTTAACCTGTCTCTGCGTAAAACAAGTGTAAAGTGTCCTAGCGATTTACCGCCGGACGGGTCATAATGCCCAACATATAACCCGGGTTTATAACCAAAGTTGTACTTAATCAAATATGAAAGATATCATACCTGTGATATTTTATCACACTGCTCGATCAGCAAGGTAGTATAATAAGGGTGATAACCCATAACTTGAACAGTGATATTCCTCAGCTGTTGCCGGTTTACGAACTGGCCCAGACCAAGTTTAACTAAGATAAATAAATTACACTCATAAAGCATTATTAACCAAAGAAAAAATCAAAAAAGTTTGAAATAGTCATAATTGTGGTGTTACAATGATCAAGAGGGTTAAAGCGATGGTTCGAATACGACCAAAGCCCCCAAGTGATTTCCCTGGTGGCCTTATGCCTATCAAGAGGTGTAGCTATGGTTCGAATACGATCAAGCCCCCAAGTGATTTTCCTGGTGGCCTTATGCCTATCAAGAGGTGTAGCTACGGTTCAAATACGATCAAGCCCCCAAGTGATTTCCCTGGTGGCCTTATGCCTATCAAGAGGTGTAGCTATGGTTCGAATACGACCAAGCCCCCAAGTGATTTCCCTGGTGGCCTTATGCCTATCAAGAGGTGTAGCTATGGTTCGAATACGACCAAGCCCCCAAGTGATCTTATGAGCTGTGGTATTGGCTTGATAGCCGGATTACCAAGGTAACAGAGATGTGCTCTTATAATATGGGCTTGATAGCCGGATTACCAAGGTAACAGAGTTGTGCTCTTATAATATGGGCTGGATAGACGGATTACCAAGGTAACAGAGCTGTGCTCTTATAATATGGGCTTGATAGCCAGATTACCAAGGTAACAGAGCTGTGCTCTTATAATATGGGCTTGATAGCCAGATTACGAAGGTAACAGAGCTGTGCTCTTATAATATGGGCTTGATAGCCGGATTACCAAGGTAATCAGAAACTCATGTAAGAAAATGACAGAAGCCCCGCTTTAGCAAGGATGTCAGTTTATTATATCAATCATAATATATACATTGTTTTAAATATGTACATACGGGAGCCTATGGCTCATGTGTAGTATGGCCTAAGCTGAGCAATGTTCCAGGGCTGGCGGGTCTCCTCCTCCGACGTGCGTGAGTCCTTGTGGTCTCGAACATCGACAAGGTAATATGACCCATTGTTTAGATTCTTGCTGACCACAAAGGGTCCTTCCCAAGGCGGGGATAGCTTGTGCATATTAGTCTGATCTTGGATGAGCCGGAGCACCAGATCACCTTCTTGAAAAGTTCTAGTTTTAACCCAGCGGCTGTGGTAACGGCGCTGGTCTTGCTGGTAAATCACCGAACGAGCTGCTGCGATATCACGCTCTTCATCTAACAGGTTAAGTGCTTCCTGACGTGCCTTTTCATTGTCAGCTTCAACATAAGCCGCCACACGGGGTGAGTCATGACAGATGTCACTAGGGAGAACTGCTTCTGCTCCATAAACCATGAAGAAGGGCGTATAACCCGTAGACCGGTTGGGGTGGTATTAATGCTCCATAATACAGAAGGTAACTCCTCGACCCAACAACCCAGCGTCCTCTGCAAAGGAACCATAAGCTGGGGTTTAATACCTCTTAAGATCTCTTGATTGGCTCTCTCAGCTTGACCATTAGACTAGGGGTGAGCTAGTGATGATATATCAAGCCGGATATGCTCACGTTGACAAAAATCTTCCATAGCTCCCTTGGAAAGGTTAGTGCCATTGTCAGTGATAATGCTATGTGGAAAGCCAAAGTGGAAAATCACTTTCTTCATGAATTGAACCGTCGTCGCTGCATCACATTTGCTCACTGGCTCGGCCTCTACCCACTTAGTAAACTTGTCAACTGCCACCAGGAGGTGGGTCTTCTTATCCTCGGATCTCTTAAAGGGCCCCACCATATCAAGCCCCCAAACTGCAAACAGCCAAGTGATTGGAATCATCCTTAACTCCTGAGCCGGAACATGAGCTCGGCGCGCAAATTTTTGACAACGGTCACACCTTCTGACCAAGTCCTCAGCATCAGCATGAGCCATCAACCAATAAAAACCACGATGAAAAGCTTTGGCTACTGATACGTCCATTTTGCATCATGCTTTTATATCGATATTTATAGCATTATGGGCTGTTATTTCACATTATGTCACAATACTTATGGCTATTCTCTCTTATTTTACAAGGTTTACATAAGGAGAGAGAATACCGGCAGCTGGAATTCTGGGCTGGAAAAGGAGCAAATATTAAAGACCTATTCTGCACAACTCCAAAAGTCCTGAAACTCCACGGAATACCTTATAATAAATAACAAAAAATCCTCGCCAAAGATGAAGACCAGGGGGCCCACACCCTGTCCACGAGGGTGGGCCCCCCTAGGGTGCCCCCCCTACCTTGTGAGCCCCCTGGTGGCTCTCCGATGACCATCTTCTGCTATATGAAGTCTTTCGTCGAGAAAAAAATAAGAAGCAACCTTTCGGGGCGAAACTCCGCCGCCACGAGGCGGAACCTTGGCGGATCCAATCTAGAGCTCCGGCAGAGCTGTTCTACCGGGGAAACTTCCCTCCCGGAGGGGGAAATCATCGCCATCGTCATCACCAACGCTCCTCTCATCGGGAGAGGGCAATCTCCATCAACATCTTCATCAGCACCATCTCATCTCAAAACCCTAGTTCATCTCTTGTATCCAATTCTTGTCTCCAAGTCCGGGATTGGTGCTAGTAGGTTGCTAGTAGTGTTAATTACTCCTTGTAGTTGATGCTAGTTGGTTTAATTGGTGGAAGATCATATGTTCAGATCCTTTATGCATATTATTACCCGTCTGATTACGAACATGAATATGATTTGTGAGTAGTTACGTTTGTTCCTGAGGACAAGGGAGAAGTCTTGCTATTAGTAGTCATGTGAATTTGGTATTCGTTCGATATTTTGATGAGATGTATGTTGTCTAGCCTCTAGTGGTGTTATGTGAACGTCGACTACAGAACACTTCACCATTATTTGGGCCTAGAGGAAGGCATTGGGAAGTAATAAGTAGATGATGGGTTGCTAGACTGACAGAAGCTTAAACCCTAGTTTATGCGTTGCTTCGTAAGGGGCTGATTTGGATCCATATGTTTCATGCTATGGTTAGGTTTACCTTAATACTTTTGTTGTAGTTGCGGATGCTTGCAATAGAGGTTAATCATAAGTGGGATGCTTGTTCAAGTAAGAACAGCACCCAAGCACCGGTCCACCCACATATCAAATTATCAAAGTACCAAACATGAATCATATGACCGTGATGAAAACTAGCTTGACGATATTCCCATTTGTCCTCGGGAGCGCTTTTCCTTATATAAGAGTTTATCCAGGCTTGTCCTTTACTACAAAAAGGATTGGGCCACCTTGCTGCACTTTATTTAGTTTTGTTACTTGTTGCTCGTTACAAATTATCTTATCACAAAACTATCTGTTACCAATTATTTCAGTACTTGCAGAGAATACCTTGCTGAAAACCGCTTATCATTTCCTTCTGCTCCTCGTTGGGTTCGACACTCTTACATATCTAAAGGACTACGATAGATCCCCTATACTTGTGGGTCATCAAGACTCTTTTCTAGCATCGTTGCTGGGGAGTGAAGCGCCTTTGGTAGGTGGAATTTGGTAAGAAAAAATTTATATAGTGCGCTGAAATTTACTGTCACTTGTTACTATGGAAAGTAATCCTCTGAGGGGCTTGTTCGGGGTATCTTCACCCCGACCAGTAGAGCAAAGAGTTTCTCCTCAACCTACTGAACCTATTGAAAATGAAATTCCTTATGAGTATCCTTCGGGTATGATAGAAAAACTTCTAGCTAATCCTTTTACAGGAGATGGAACGAAGCATCCTGATGAACACCTAATATATGTGGATGAAGTTTGTGGATTATTTAAGCTTGCAGGTATACCAGATGATGTTGCTAAGACGAATCTCTTCCCTTTATCTTTGAAGGGAGACGCATTGACATGGTATAGGCTATGTGATGATACGAGATCATGGAACTATAGAAGATTGAAATTGGAATTTCATCAAAAGTATTACCCTATGCATCTTGTTCATCGTGACCGCAATTATATATATAATTTTTGGCCTCACGAAGGATAAAGCATCGCTCAAGCTTGGGGGAGGCTTAAATCAATGTTATATTCATGCCCCAATCATGAGCTCCCAAGAGAAACAATTCTTCAAAAAAAATTATGCTCGGTTTCTGAAAATAATCGCATCATGCTCGATACTTCTTGTGCTGGCTCTTTTATGATGAAGACTATTGGATTTAGATGGGATTTATTGGATAGAATTAAACGCAACTCTGAAGATTGGGATCTCGACAAAGGTAAGGAGTCAGGTATGACACCTAAGTTTGATTGTGTTAAATCTTTTATGGATACCGATATTTTCTGTAAGTTTAGCACTAAATATGGACTTGATTCTGAGATATTCGCCTCTTTCTGTGAATCTTTTGCTACTTATGTTGATCTCCCTAAGGAGAAGTGGTTTAAATATCATCCTCCCATAGAAGTAAAAGTAGCTGCACCAGTTAAAGTTGAAGAAAAGACTGTCACTTATAATGATCCTATTGTTCCTACTAGTTATGTTGAGGGACCACCTTTCCCTATTAGGATAAAGGATCATGCTAAAGCTTCAACTGTGGTTCGTAAAAGCAATATTAAAACATATACACCTCCTGAGCAAGTTAAAGTTGAACCTAATATTGCTATTGTTAAAGATCTCTTGTCTGATAATATAGATGGGCATGTTATTTACTTCTGTAATGAAACTACTAGAATTGCTAAACCCCGTGATACAGATAAACCTAGACCTGTGGTAGGCATGCCTGTTATTTCTGTTAAAATAGGAGATCATTGTTATCATGGCTTATGTGATATGGGTGCTAGTGCTAGTGCAATACCTATTGACTTATAGAAAGAAATTATGCATGACATTGCACCTGTTGAGTAAGAAGAAATTGATGTTACTATTAAACTTGCTAATAGAGATACTATTTCACCAATGGGAATTGTTAGAGATGTTGAAGTCTTGTGTGGGAAAACTAAATATCCTGCTGATTTTCTTGTTCTTGGTTCCCCACAAGATAGCTTTTGTCCCATTATATTTGGTAGACCCTTCTTGAATACTGTTAATGCTACCATAGATTTCACAAGGGATGTTGTTACTGTCGGCTTAGATGATATGACTCATGAATTTAATTTCTCTAAATTTAGTAAACAACACCGTGAAGAAGAATTGCCTAGTAAGGACGAAATTATTGGTCTTGCTTCTATTGCCGTACCTCCTAGTGATCCTTTAGAACAATATTTGCTAGACCATGAGAATGATATGTTTATGAATGAAAGAAGGGAAATAGATGAAGTATTCTTTAAACAGGAACCTATTCTGAAACACAATTTGCCTGTTGAAATCCTAGGGGACCCCCCTCCACCTAAGGGTGATCCCGTGTTTGAGCTTAAACCGTTGCCTGATAATCTTAAATATGCTTATCTTGATGAAAAGAAGATATATCATGTTATTATTAGTGCTAACCTTTCAGAGCATGAAGAAGAAAGATTATTGAAAACTCTGAAGAAGCACCGTGCTACTATTGGATATACTCTTGATGATCTTAAGGGAATTAGTCCCACTCTATGTCAACATAAAATAAATTTGGAAGCAGATGCCAAACCAGTTCGTGATCCTCAACGATGTCTGAATCCTAAAATGAAAGAAGTGGTAAGAAAAGAAATACTAAAGCTTCTGGAGGCAGGTATAATTTATCCCGTTGCTGATAGTCAGTGGGTAAGTCTTGTTCATTGTGTCCCTAAGAAGGGAGGTATTACTATTGTTCCTAATGATAAAGATGAATTGATTCCACAAAGAATTATTACAGGTTATAGGATGGTAATTGATTTCCGCAAATTAAATAAGGCTACTAAGAAAGATCATTACCCCTTACCTTTTATCGATCAAATGCTAGAAAGATTATGCAAACATACACATTACTTCTTTCTAGAGGGTTATTCTGGTTTCTCTCAAATACCTGTGTCGGCTAAAGATCAATCAAAGGCTACTTTTACATGCCCTTTTGGTACTTTTGCTTTTAGACGTATGCCTTTTGGTTTATGTAATGCACCTGCTACCTTTCAAAGATGCATGATGGCTATATTCTCTGACTTTTGTGAAAAGATTTGTGAGGTTTTCATGGATAACTTTTCCGTCTATGGATCTTCTTTTGATGATTGCTTGAGCAATCTTGATCGAGTTTTGCAGAGATGTGAAGAAACTAATCTTGTCTTGAATTGGGAAAAGTGCCACTTTATGGTTAATAAAGGTATTGTCTTGGGGCATAAAGTTTCTGAAAGAGGTATTGAAGTTGATAAAGCGAAGGTTGATGCTATTGAAAAGATGCCATGTCCCAAGGACATCAAAGGTATAAGAAGTTTCCTTGGTCACGTCGGATTTTATAGGAGGTTCATTAAGGACTTCTCAAAAATTTCTCGGCCTCTGACTAATTTATTACAAAAAGATATACCATTTGTCTTTGATGATGATTGTGTAGAAGCATTTTAAATACTTAAGAAAGCATTAGTCTTTGCACCTATTGTTCAGCCACCTAATTGGAATTTACCCTTTGAAATTATGTGTGATGCTAGCGATTATGTTGTAGGTGCTGTTCTAGGGCAAAGAGTTGATAAGAAATTAAATGTTATCCATTATGTTAGTAAGACTCTAGACAATGCTCAAAGAAATTATGCTACTACTGAAAAAGAACTTTTAGCAGTTGTATTTGCTTGTGATAAGTTCAGACCTTATATTGTTGATTCTAAAGTAACTATCCACACTGATCATGCTGCTATTAAATATCTTATGGAGAAGAAAGATGCTAAACCTAGACTTATTAGATGGGTTCCCTTGCTACAAGAATTTGATTTGCATATTGTTGATAGAAAAGGAGCTGAGAACCTCATTGCAGACAACTTATCTAGGTTAGAGAATGTTCTTGATGACCCACTACCTATTGATGATAGCTTTCCTGATGAACAACTAAATGTCATAAGAACTTCCCGTAGTACTCCTTGGTATGCTGATTATGCTAATTACATTGTTGCTAAATTCATACCACCAAGCTTCACATACCAACAAAAGAAAAGGTTCTTCTATGATTTGAGACATTACTTTTGGGATGACCCACATCTTTATAAAGAAGGAGTAGATGGTGTTATTAGACGTTGTGTACCTGAGCATGAACAGGAACAGATCCTACGCAAGTGCCACTCCGAAACTTATGGAGGACACCACGCGGGAGATAGAACTTCACATAAGGTATTGCAATCCGGTTTTCATTAGCCTACTCTCTTCAAGGATGCCCATAAGTTTGTCCTATCTTGTGATGAATGTCAAAGAATTGGTAATATTAGTAGACGTCAAGAAATGCCTTTGAATTATTCACTTGTTATTGAACCATTTGATGTTTGGGGCTTTGATTATATGGGACCTTTTCCTGCCTCTAATGGATATACACATATTTTAGTTGTTGTTGATTACGTTACTAAGTGGGTAGAAGCTATTCGAACTAGTAGTGCTAATCATAACACTTCTATTAAAATGCTTAAAGAAGTTATTTTTCCGAGGTTTGGAGTCCCTAGATATTTAATGACTGATGGTGGTTCACATTTTATTCATGGTGCTTTCCGTAAAATGCTTGCTAAATATGACGTCAATCATAGAATTGCATCTCCGTATCACCCACAGTCTAGTGGTCAAGTAGAATTGAGTAATAGAGAACTCAAACTAATTTTGCAAAAGACTGTCAATAGGTCTAGAAAGAATTGGTCCAAGAAAATTGATGATGCATTATGGGCCTATAGAACTGCATATAAAAATCCTATGGGTATGTCTCCATATAAAATGGTATATGGAAAAGCATGTCACTTGCCTCTCGAACTAGAACATAAAGCATATTGGGCTATTAAAGAGCTCAATTATGATTTCAAACTTGCCGGTGAGAAGAGGTTATTTGATATTAGCTCACTTGATGAATGGAGAACCCAAGCTTATGAAAATGCCAAGTTGTTTAAAGAAAAGGTTAAAAGATGGCATGACGAAAGGATACAAAAGCGTGAGTTTAATGTAGGTGATTATGTACTGTTATACAACTCTCGTTTAAGATTTTTTGCAGGAAAACTTCTGTCTAAATGGGAAGGCCCCTATGTTATCGAGGAGGTCTATCGTTTTGGTGCCATAAAAATAAACAACTTCGAAGGCACAAATCCGAAGGTGGTAAACGGTCAAAGAATCAAACATTATGTCTCAGGTAATCCCATAAATGTTGAAACCAATATTATTGAAATCGTAACCCCGGAGGAATACATAAGGGACACTCTCCAGAATGTTTCAGACTCCGAAAAGGAATAGGTATGTGGTACGGTAAGTAAACCGACTCCAAAACAATTTTAAGGCAATATTTCTCTGTTTTGGAATATTTAGAAAAATAGAAAATTAAGTAGCAGTCTGTCACAGCCCTAGAATTTGCTTGTAGCTAATTACCTGAGTGAGCATCATGCATCATGTCCAAATTCTGAAAGTTGAATTGAGGTTAGTTGAAACCCTCATAAATCACTTCAAAAATAATCAACATTAAAATCTTTTCAAAGAAGTCCAAGAAAATGTTCCTCTTAGTCTCTGAAAATATTGGCAAGAGGTAAAACTTAAAACAATATTTTTGGAATCTCAGAGATATTTATTTTGGGCCTTTGAATTAAATCAATAACTATTTGCATTGGATATATATTTACTAATTAATTAATATATGTCTAATAATTCTGATCTTTGGTGAAGGGCTTTGGAATAATCCAACTAGTTCCTACAAGAATTATCAGAAGCAACAAAAATTATTTAGTGTCTAAAACTAAATCAAAACAAATTACAGAAAATGCCAAACAGAAAGAATTAGAAAAGAGAGAGAGAGAGAGAGAGAGAGAGAGAGAGAGAGAAGAGCTCACCTGGCGCTCACCTGGCACGGCCCAGCACGGCCCAGCCCACTAGAGCCAGGCGCCAGTCGTCTCCTTCCTTTGCCAGGAGGACGACGGCGTGGCGCACGCACAGGAGGCGAAGCCACCTCCTGCTTCCTCCCCACTCCGATCTGAAGCGCTTGGAAACGCCCGAGCCCCCTGGTCCTTCCCCTCTCATGCAGCTCACTCTCCTCTCCTCTCCCTCGCTCTCTCCCGCGACGGCCGACGCGGCCATGGAAGCGCCGCCGTGAACCACCGCGCTCCCCGACCCCCTCTCGCCTTCCCGTGTTGCATGGAAGCTCCGCCACTGTCGCCTACGCCTTCTGCACCGAGCCAAGCGAGCCGGGAAGCCCTGCTTTGTCCTCGGCGTCGTCTTCTTCAACCTCGGCCACCGGAGATCGCCATCGTCGTTCGCCACCGTCCGCGCTTCCCCAAGGTCGCCGACCAGCTCTCTGGATCCGCCGTGAGCTCCTCTACCTAGCCCTCTACTTCCCCTGCTTGATTACGCCACGTAGCCACCGCCCCCTTCGAGCCCGAGCGCTCCTCGCCGCCGGCCATGTCACCGTCGTGGCTACGGCCGTGCAAGCATGCGTTCGAGCGCACCACCGCACTCAGTGCGTCCTCAGGAGCCTAACACACGCACTGCCTCGCCCTGCCATGAACTGTAGCCCTCTTTCCCTCTCCGCCCGAACTCTGGTGCCGCCGCGAGCTCTGCTCCGGCGAGCTTCGGCCACCCTGCGCCCTGCTGCTGCCTCTGCTTGATGCGGCCGAGCGAGGGCTTTCTCCTGGTGTCCCCAGTGCGCCAAACGGTGACCCGCACGAGAAACCCGAGCAATTCCGGCGAAACCCCGCCGCGTATTTGGTCGCCGCCGGCCAAGCTCCGGCGAGCTAACGTGGCGCTGGCTTAATTAGTGCTAATGACCCTGCTAAAACTCCCAAGAGCCACTGCCATGTGGGCAGTGCCTGTTTAGTTTAACTTAATGTTCTGTTTAGATTAGTTATTAACCCAGCTGGTCCCACACGTCAGTTTGACTTGCTGACGTGGCCTTTGACTGGCCCCACACGTCAGTGACTCATGCCAGTGGTGTGTCACTGACCAGTAGGCCCCACAGGTCAGGTTTGACCTGGACCACCCTCGTTGACCTGGTGACGTCACAGTGACGCAGTGCTGACGCAATTAATGATTTTCTGGTTTTAAAAATAATCAGGAAATTCCAGAAAATGCCCAAAACTTCCAAAATTCATAGAAATTAAACCGTAACTCCAAATGAAATAAATTATATATGAAAAATGATCAGAAAAATATGAAGAATCTGTTTATGCCATGATCATGCATGTCTGAACAAGTTAGCCTCACTGAATAGGACAGATTATGATTAGGGCAACTTATGAAATAACATTTGGAATTGGAATTTGATCTTGTTTGAGTTCCACTTCAATTAGATTGGCTAGATATTGCATTAGGTCAATTCAGTACCTTAATATGTCATATCATTCATCCGCTTGTGCATTGCATTAATTGAATGTTGTTTATGTTCCCTTGCCGGTAATTGGGCCCTCTCGATAGACGTGGTTCCGATGACTTGATCGATGACACCGATGAAGAACTATATTATCTTCAGAAGTGCCAAGCAAGCAAAACTCCCTTGTTCATGCCGATACAATCCCACTCTCTCGCTCCTTCTCTCTTTTACTGCATTAGGACAACAATGATTCAACTATTACATGCTGCGGTAGCTGAACCCCTTTTCCTCTGCATGACCTGTCATTGCCACAGTAAATAGATGAAACCCACTAGCATGAGTAGGAGTTGTTTGAGCCCTGATGTGCCTACTCATTCATGCTTGTTTGTCATGCCTGCTACTGCTTAGAGTTGAGTCGGGTCTGATTCATCGGGAATGAATTGGAATGGTGATGAACATGTCCTACCGTGTGTGAGCTAAGTGTGTGAACACGATTTGGTAAAGGTAGCAGTGAGAGGCCATGTAGGAGTACATGGTGGGTTGTCTCATTGAAGCCGTCCTCAGGAACTGAGTTCTGTGTTTGTGATCCATGAAACAGCTACTACCACGCATTGGGCCCAAAACCAATGGACCCTCTCGACTTATTAACTGCCCTTGCCCTCTGTCCAGGAGTTGCAACTAGTTTCTGGTGTTTGTAGGATATGTGTTGGCGGCTGTGCATAGCGCTGACCCTAGGGGTGGGCTATGATGCGGTAGATACACCGTGCCACGGTGTACCGGGCGCCCGTTTGGTGTCTCGGGAACCCTGCACACATCGTTTGGGGCTGTGAGCGAAACTCTGGTCGGATCTCCTCGCGGATGGAACCCAAATAGGCGATAAACCTAGACTAGAGACTTGTGTGGTTCGTCAGGTCGTGGCCGACTCCCTGGCCAGGCTTCCGCTTGAAGGTTGCCGAGTTACACGACGTGTACATGGTGGTAAGTGGCGAGAGCGTGTGTGAAGAAGTACACCCCTGCAGGGTTATAAATGATCTATTCGAATAGCCGTGTCCATGGTAAAGGACTTCTGGGTTGCCTATAACAGTTCATAGACAAGTGAAAGTGGATACCCTAAAACTCGCAAGATAAGTTTGAGTGCTATGGATGGCCTTCTCATAGGGAGATGGGAGCGGATCCATAGTGGTGTATTGAATGGTGAATATGTGGACTCGTGTGTGCCACCTCAAAGAGTTGCTTGTTGTCGTGGTTCAGGTTAGCCACTGAGTCAAAGCTGGCTTGCTGCAGTTAAACTCCACTACCCCTTTGTTGATAAAGATGCATATGTAGTTAGTTCTGATGTAAGTCTTGCTGAGTACAATTGTACTCACATTTGTTTAATTTATGTTTTGCAGAGAGACGTCAGTCTCGCTATTAGTTCCCTGTGGGCTTTGACGTTTAGCTTGACACCTCAGCTACGATCGTGTGCCCTCGGCAGGATCTGGTAGATAGTCAGGCTTCTTAGCCTTTTTCATTTGTAGATGTCTGTACTCAGACATGTTAAGCTTCCGCATGTGCTTGATTGTATGCTATGATTGTTGGGTCATGAGACCCATGTTTGTAATATCTCGCTCCTCAGAGCCTAATGAATAAATGTTTGAGTCGTAGAGTCTTGTTGTGATGCCATGTTGTATTTACACATGTCGAGCATATTGTGTGTATGATTGAAATGCTTGGTATGTGTGGGATCCGACAATTTAGTTTTTTATCCTTGGCAGCCTCTCTTATGGGGAAATGTAGTCTTGTGCTTCCATGAGCCATAGTAGTCCGCTACATCCTGGTTCACCGGAGTCCTGCTAGCCCAGCACTACTGCTCCAGAACACTTGACTGGCCGGCATGTGTTTCACTTCGTTCATGTGTCTGTCCCTTCGGGGAAATGTCACACGGTGAGGTCCGGAGTCCTGCCTAGCCTGCTACAGCCCGGGATCCCGGAGTCCTGTTAGCCCAGTGCTACAGCCCGGATTCACACGCTGCTGACCGACATGCTCGATGTGATTCATGTATGCCTGTCCTCATAGGTTAGTGCCACTTCGGGTTCACGACTAGCCATGTCATCCCGGGTTCTCTGTCATATGGATGCTAGCGACACTATCATATACGTGAGCCAAAAGGCGCAAACGGTCCCGGGCCATGGTAAGACGACACCCGTGGGAATACCGTGCGTGAGGCCGCAAAGTGATATGAGGTGTTACCGGCTAGACCGATGTGACTTGGAATCGGGGTCCTGACACAGTCCGGGAAGGACACGAGGGCCCCACGAGGGTGGAGGGCGCGCCCTACCCCCCTGGGCGCGCCCCCTACCTCATGAGCACCTCGTGTGCCTTCCGGACTCCGTTTTCTTGCATGATACGTATTTTGGTTGGTAAAAATTCACTATATATTCTCCCGAAGGTTTTGACTCCGTATCACGCAAATATCCTCTGTTCTTGTTATGGGTTGTTCTCTGTCAGGGTTATCAAGGCCAGGCATCTTGTCGTCTCCCTCCTCCAACAACGGTGACAAAGATGCCTGGCTAATGAAGATAGAGCTGACGAGGGAAGAACCCATGGAGATCAACAAGGATGAAGGGATCAAGAAGGCCATGGAGAACCAAGCTCCGGCAACAGAAGACATCCTTCAACTTGATCACAACCTTCTTACCCCAACTGAGATCGAAGCTTTCCAGATGATTCAGTTAACTCGTATTCAAAACAAGTATCTCACAAGTGAAAATATTTTGTTGAGGGGCATATCTTTGCACTCAAGGGCATTATTCGCAAGCTAGAGGATCTCTTACGCTCGATGTGCGACTATCCATCACCTCCATCTTCACCAACCAAGGAGATATAATAACATGGGTATGGGCACTCCCCTTGGCAACAACCAAGCTTGGGGGAGGTGCCCCGGTATCATATCACAATCACAACTCCTATCTTTACCGTTTTCCTTAGTTCAATCCTATTAGTAGTAGTTTGATCTAGTAGAATAAAGTTTATGGCATGATCTAGTTTTAAGTTTTGCTTTATGATCTCTCTATGTAATCGAGTCCGCGAGCTATATAATAAAGATTAGTGTTGAGTCAAGGGCTTGATTTTCTTGCTATGATCTTGGGTGAATAAAAGAAAAGAGAAAAAGAATAAGAAGAAACAAAAGTTCATATTGATCTTATTGATAGTAATGACTTCACATAGAAAGAGTGTGATGATTAAAAGTTGTTGGGAGTTGGCAGACATAGCTTTGGTCATCGTTGCAATTAATAGGAAGTAATAAGGAAAGAGAGGTTTCACATATAAATATACTATTATTGACATCTTTCATGATTGGGAGCACTCATCAAAATATGACATGCTAAAGACTTGATGTTGGACAAGGAAGACAACATAATGGGTTATGTTTTATCATATCTGAGATAAAGTATGTTGTCATGGATCATCCAACATGTTGAGCTTGCCTTTCCCCCCCATACTAGCCAAATTATCAGCACCAAGTAGAGATACTACTTGTGCTTCCAAATACCCTTAAACCAGTTTTGCCATGAGAGTCCACCATATCTACCTATGGATTGAGTAAGATCCTTCAAGTAAGTTGTCATCGGTGCAAAGCAATAAAAATTGCTCTAAATATGTATGATTAGTGTGGGAGAAATAAGCTTTATACGATCTTGTGATGTGGAGGTAATAAAAGCGACGGACTGTATAATAAAGGTTAATATGACAAGGGGCAATATAAAGTGACATTCTTTCGCATTAAGATTTTGTGCATCCAACCATAAAAGCGCATGGCAACCTCTGCTTCCCTCTTAAAAGATCGTGATGTCGCCTAGAGGGAGTGAATAGGCGCTTTAAAATAATTATGGTTTAGGCTAGAACAAATGCGGAATAAACCTAGCGGTTAATTTGTCAAGCACAAAACCTAAAACAACTAGGCTCACCTATGTGCACCAACAACTTATGCTAAGCAAGATAAGCTACTAGGTGATAGCAAGATATATGACAAAGAACAATATGGCTATCTCAAAGTAAAGTGCATAAGTAAAGGGCTCGGGTAAGAGATAACCGAGGCACGTGGAGACGACGATGTATCCCGAAGTTCACACCCTTGCGGATGCTAATCTCCGTTTGGAGCGGTGTGGAGGCACAATGCTCCCCAAGAAGCCACTAGGGCCACCGTAATCTCCTCATGCCCTCGCACAATGCAAGATGTTGTGATTCCACTAAGGGACCCTTGAGGGCGGTCACCGAACCCGTACAAAAGGCAACCCTTGGGGGAGGTCACCGAACCCGTACACTTTGGCAACCCTTGGGGGCGGTCACCGGTACCCGTCAAATTGCTCGGGGCGATTTCCACAACCTAATTGGAGACCCCGACGCTTGCTCGGAGCTTTACACCACAATGATTGAGCTCCGAACACCACCAACCGTCTAGGGCGCCCAAGCACCCAAGAGGAACAAGCTCATGGGTACCAAGCACCCAAGAGTAATAATCTTCTCAACTTGTAACTTCCACGTATCACCGTGGAGAACTCAAACCGATGCACCAAATGCAATGGCAAGGGCACACGGAGTGCCCAAGTCCTTCTCTCTCAAATCCCACCGAAGCAACTAATGCTAGGGAGGAAAATGAGAGGAAGAACAAGAAAGAGAACACAAAGAACTCCAAGATCTAGATCCAAGGGGTTCCCCTCATATAGAGGAGAAAGTGATTGGTGGAAATGTGGATCTAGATCTGCTCTCTCTTTTCCCTCAAAAACTAGCAAGAATCCATGGAGGGATTGAGAGTTAGCAAGCTCGAAGAAGGTCAACAATGGGGGAAGAACACAAGCTCAAAGGATAAGGTTCATTGGGGAAGAAGACCCCCTTTTATAGGAGGGGGTAAATCCAACCGTTATCCTCACAACCCGCACAGAGCGGTACTACCGCTAGGGCGGAAGAAGCCCTTTGAAAAACAACAGCGAGGAGGCAAAAGGCCAGTAGAACCGCCGGAGCGGTACTTCCGCTCGTCCTCACGGTACTACCGCTAGGGATTGCGGTACTACCGCAAAGGGTAGCGGTACTACTGCTTGCGAGCAGTACTAACAAAAATACATCCGTGCCTATCACCGCAGGACTTGGGACGAGTTTTTGGTCCGGAGCGGTACTACCGTTGTAGGAGCCGCGGTAGTACCACTCTAGAGCGGTAGTAAAAAATTACATCCGCTCCAATTCGCGGTAGTACCGCTGCAGCCTTTTCAGAACACCAAAACTGCCACAACTTCTGCAAACGGACTCCATATTCGATGAAACCAAGTTTGTTAGAAAGCTAGCAACAAGGGCTAACACAATCTTGAAAGAAATATCAGTAAGAAGCAAATGAGAAAAGGCCCAAGAGAAAAAGTTGAGAACCCTTCCTCGGATAAGACCGGCAAAACCTCCAACACCGAAAACATCATAGAAGATGCATGCGAACTCCGTTTTCGATGAACTCAAGCTTGTCATCAAGATGACCATAAGCTCTAAGACTCACAAATAGAACCAAACAAGAACCAAGAAAGATGATGCAAGCATGCAATGGTTTGAGCTCTCTATGAACGATACGATCAAGCTACTCACTTGAGAGCCCCCCTTGATAGTACGGCAAACGGTCCTATAACCCGGTCTCCAAACTACCACCATGAGACCGGTAGAATAGAGAACCTATCAAGGCCAAACCTTTTCCTTGCACAAAGTCCACTTGAGCTAGATGTAGATGATCTTGACTTCCTCAAGTACGACCACCTTTCTTGATTGTGTTGGCTCGGTGAAGACTAGTAGATTGCTCCCCCATACTCCATTATGGGTGAGCCACTTTTCGGCACATCTTCACAAGTCCATTGTCACCACAATGGACGGAAATATTCAAGCACTTGATCTCTTCGTGATGCATCACTTGAACGTGCACACCGCAACCTAACCCCACAAAGAACTCTCACGAAGACTATGGGTTAGTACACAAAGCATAATGGTCAATGCTTACCATACCATGGGATTACTTGATCCCTCTCGGTACATCTTCTATGCTTAGTGATTTTATCAACTTGATTCACTCTTGACTTAGTCCTGATCAACCTTGAACCTTTCCAACTCTCTTCATTTGGATGATGCCTTGAAGGTAAGCATGAATGATCACACAATCTTCTTCTTCAAGACATGCTTGCAATAAGCTCAACTCTCACATGACCAATCTTTAGGTAATTCCTTGAATAGCACCTTGGTCAACACAAACTCTCCTTGAAACCAACACATGTACTCCAAGAAAAGCCTATGGACAAAACCTTCAAATATAACTCAAGGCAACCATTAGTCCATAGAGATTGTCATCAATTACTAAAACCAAACATGGGGGCACCGCATGTTCTTTCACCTCTGTGACGGGCCTATCTTTTATTATTATCTTCTACCTTATGCAAGTGTCATGGTGATCTTCACCTTTCCTTTTTACATTTTATCCTTTGGCAAGCACGTTGTGTTGGAAAGATCCTGATATATATATATATATATATATATATATATATATATATATATATAATTGGATGTAGGGGGCATGAGTTATTATTGTTGACATTACCCTCGAGGTAAAAGGTTGTGGGGCGAAACTATAAGCCCCTATCTTTCTCTGTGTCTGATTAAAACTCCGTAACAACAAGTATTACGCGAGTGTTAGCAATTATGAAGGACTAGATGATAGTTGAGTATGTGGACTTGCTTTGTAGCTCTGACATAGACTCTTTCTGATGTTATGATAAATTGCAATTGCTTCAATGACTGAGGTTATAGTTTGTTGGTTCTCAATAAGGTTTCTGATTCATACTTTTGCATTGTGAATAGATAATCACTTGAACATAACTAATCATATGACAAAATCTATGTATGTTGCTGTTATGAGAATAATCATGATGCCCTCATGTCCGTATTTTATTTTTATCGATGCCTCTACCTCTAAACATGGGGACATATTTATTGTTATCGGCTTTCACTTGAGGACAAGCGAGGTCTAAGCTTGGGGGAATTGATACGTCCATTTTGCATCATGCTTTTATATCGATATTTATTGCATTATGGGTTGTTATTTCACATTATGTCACAATACTTATGGTTATTCTCTCTTATTTTACAAGGTTTACATAAGGAGGGAGAATGTCGGCAGCTGGAATTCTCGGCTGGAAAAGGAGCAAATATTAGAGACCTATTCTGCACAACTCCAAAAGTCCTGAAACTCCACGGAATACCTTATAATAAATAATGAAAAATCCTTGCCAAAGATGAATACCAGGGGCCCCACACCCTGTCCACGAGGGTGGGGGCGCCCCCCCCCCTAGGGCGCGCCCCCTACCTCGTGGGCCCCCTGGTGGCTCTCCGATGACTATCTTCTGCTATATGAAGTCTTTCATCAAGAAAAAAAAAGAAGCAACCTTTTGGGACGAAACTCCGCCGCCACGAGGCGGAACCTTGGCAGATCCAATCTGGAGCTCCGAGAGAGCTGTTCTGCCGGGGAAACTTCCCTCCTGGAGGGGGAAATCATCGCCATCGTCATCACCAACGCTCCTCTCAACGGGAGAGGGCAATCTCCATCAACATCTTCATCAGCACCATCTCATCTCAAAACCCTAGTTCATCTCTTGTATCCAATTCTTGTCTCCAAGTCCGGGATTGGTGCTAGTAGGTTGCCAGTAGTGTTAATTACTCATTGTAGTTGATGCTAGTTGGTTTAATTGGTGGAAGATCATATGTTCAGATCCTTTATGCATATTATTACCCCTTTGATTATGAACATGAATATGATTTGTGAGTAGTTACGTTTGTTCCTGAGGACAAGGGAGATGTCTTGCTATTAGTAGTCATGTGAATTTGGTATTCGTTCGATATTTTGATGAGATGTATGTTGTCTAGCCTCTAGTGGTGTTATGTGAACGTCAACTACATAACACTTCACCATTATTTGGGCCTAGAGGAAGGCATTGGGAAGTAATAAGTAGATGATGGGTTGCTAGAGTGACAGAAGCTTAAACCCTAGTTTATGCGTTGCTTCATAAGGGGCTGATTTGGATCCATATGTTTCATGCTATGGTTAGGTTTACCTTAATACTTTTGTTGTAGTTGCGGATGCTTGCAATAGAGGTTAATCATAAGTGGGATGCTTGTTCAAGTAAGAACAGCACCCAAGCACCGGTCCACCCACATATCAAATTATCAAAGTACCGAACGCAAATCATATGAACGTGATGAAAACTAGCTTGAGGTTATTCCCATGTGTCCTCGGGAGCGTTTTTCCTTATATAAGAGTTTATCCAGGCTTGTCCTTTGCTACAAAAAGGATTGGGCCACCTTGCTGCACTTTATTTACTTTTGTTACTTATTGCTCATTACAAATTATCTTATCACAAAACTATCTGTTACCACTTATTTCAGTACTTGCAGAGAATACCTTGCTGAAGACCGCTTATCATTTCCTTCTGCTCCTCGTTGGGTTCGACACTCTTACTTATCGAAAGGACTATGATAGATCCCCTATACTTGTGGGTCATCAACTACCAGAGACTTTGAACCGGCATGATGCCCACAGTCCCCTTCATGGATCTCACGGAGGATCTCACTGCCTTCTTCCGGAGACACACAACGCTGAAACGCCCCTGTAACGCTGCAATGATGCAACTCTCCGTTGACAATAGTCATTGACTTGGACCGCTGAATTATCTGTCGGGCCAAAACCGCATCCTCAGGTAACTCACCCTGGGTCATATATGCCAAATAGGGAACCGTCCAATCCGGGATAACATGAAGAGCCGCCACCAATTGAGCCTCCGGGTCAGGAATAGCCAAATCCTCCTCTATGGGTAACTTGACCGACGGGTTACGAAGGACATCCAGAAAAACGTTGGGCGACACCGGTTTACGTTGAGAACCCAGCTGGCTTAAAGCGTCTGCCGCTTCATTCTTCCTCCGGTCCACATGTTCAACCTGGTAACCCTTGAAATGACCAACGATAATATCCACCTCCCATCAATAAGCCGCCATGAGTGGATCCTTAGAGTCCCAAGTGCCTGATACTTATTGAGCTACCAAATCTGAGTCACCAAAGCACCTAACCCGGCTTAAGTTCATATCCTTAGCCATTCGAAGACCATGGAGTAAAGCCTCATATTCCGCTGCATTGTTAGTGCAAGGAAACATTAAACGGAGTACATAACAAAATTTATCACCTCGAGGGGAAGCTAGCACAACTCCAGCCCCCGAGCCCTCCAATTGCGCGGACCCATCAAAGTGAAGAGTCCAATATGTGTTATACGGCTTTTCCTCTGGTGTCTGCAATTCTGTCCAGTCATTGATGAAATCCACAAGTGCCTGGGACTTGATTGCCGTTCGAGGCATATACTTTAACCTGTGAGGTCCAAGCTCAATGGCCCACTTGGCAACCCGGCCAGTTGCTTCCCTGTTTTGGATTATATCCCCCAAAGGAGTAGAGCTGATCACAGTGATGAGGTGACCCTGAAAGTACTGTTTAAGCTTTTGGCTTGCCATAAAAACTCCATACACCAGCTTCTGCCAATGTGGGTATCTTTGTTTGGACTCAATGAGTACCTCACTGATATAATAAACTGGTCGTTGAACCGGATATTCCGTGCCTGCCTCCTTCCGCTCTACCACAATAGCCACACTGACAGCTCGGGCATTAGAAGCCACATATAACAACAATGGCTCTTTATCAACGGGAGCATCAAGCACGGGAGGCTCGGCTAATTGTTTCTTCAAGTCCTAGAATGCTGCATCAGCCGCATCACTCTAGACAAAATTATATGTCTTTTTCATCATCTGATACAGAGGGATAGCCTTCTCCCCCAACCGGCTGATAAACCGGCTCAATGCTGCAATACGACCCGCCAGACGTTGAACATCATTAATGCACGCCAGTTTAGCCAGAGAAGTGATCGCTTTGATCTTGTCCGGGTTAGCCTCAATACCCTTGTTAGACACTAGAAAACCCAAGAGCTTGCCTGCCGGTACACCAAAGGTACACTTGGCCAGATTAAGCATCATCTTATAAACTCGAAGATTATCAAAAGTTTTCTTCAAATCATCTATCAATGTTTCCCCTTTCCTAGACTTGACAACTATATCATCCACATAAGCATGAACATTGCGCCCAATTTGATTATGAAGACAATTCTGAACGCAGCACTAATAAGTCGCCTGGGCACTTTCGAGCCCAAAAGGCATAGATACATAGCAGAAGGCTCCAAAGGGAGTTATAAAAGCCATCTTCTCCTGGTCCTTAACTGGCATTTTGATCTGATGATAACCAGAGTAAGCATCCAGAAAACTCAAACGCTCACAACCCGTCGTAGCATCAATGATTTGAACAATACGAGGAAGAGCAAAGGGATCAGCCGGACAAGCTTTGTTCAAATCTATGTAGTCCACACACATACGCCAACTGTCGTTCTTCTTAAGTACTAGCACCGGGTTAGCTAACCACTTAGGGTGAAAAACTTCCACAATAAAACCTGCTGCCAAGAGCCGAGCTACCTCTTCACCAATAGCTTTACGCCTTTCTTCATTGAAGCGGCAGAGAAACTGCCTGACCGGTTTAAAATTAGGATCGATATTAAGAGTGTGCTCAGCGAGTTCCCTCGGTACACCTGGCATGTCAGAAGGTTTCCATGCAAAGATGTCCTGGTTCTCACGGATGAACTCGATGAGCGCGCTTTCCTATCGATGGGCGCCAACTGTCATGGAATTGTCACAGCAGATGTCCTAGTGTGAGGACTTAGTCGTGGATCCATCACAACGTAGTTAGCTTAAAGGGGTTAAAGCAGACAAATGATGCAAGGAGTTTATACTGGTTCGGCCCCTTGCGGTGAAGGTAAAAGCCTACTCTAGTTGTGACGGGATTGCTAGGGTTTCGATGACCAGGGAGCGAATACGCTTTGCCTGGCTCTCGAGTTGTTGTTTTTTTGTCCTTGAGCCGCCGTTGGGTCGTCCCTTTATATACACAGGTTGACGCCCAGCGGTTTACAGAATCCCGGTCGGCTCATAAACGTGTACGGCTCGGTTTCTACCCTTTCCTATCTTACAACACAAGTTACACATCATATGGAGGTTTATGTCTACGTCCCTAATCCGCCTTTGGGCCCTGGGCCTTTAGATCTCTATAATAAAGCGCCATGATCCTTGTCTTCATGGGCTTCAATATGGATAACTCCTTATGGGTATAACCCGACCCCTCCTGGGCGGTTTATACTCAGTAGTTATATCCCCAACACATAGCATGAAACATATGGATCCAAATCAGCCCGTTACGAAGCAACACATAAACTAGGGTTTAAGCTTCTGTCACTCTAGTGACCCATCATCTACTTATTACTTCCCAATGCCTTCCCCTAGGCCCAAACAATGGTGAAATGTCATGTAGTCGATGTTCACATAACACCACTAGAGGAAAGACAACATACATCTCATCAAAATATCGAACGAATACCAAATTCACATGACTACTTATAGCAAGACTTCTCCCATGTCCTTAGGAACAAACGTAACTACTCACAAATAATATTCATGTTATAATCAGAGGGATATTAATATGCATAAAGGATCTAAACATATAATCTTCCACCGAATAAACCAACTAGCATCAACTACAAGGAGTAATCAACACTACTAGCAACCCACAGGTACCAATCTGAGGTTTTGAGACAAAGATTGGATACAAGAGATGAACTAGGGTTTGAGAGGAGATGGTGCTGGTGAAGATGTTGATGGAGATTAACCCCCTATCGATGAGAGGATCGATGGTGATGACGATGGTGACGATTTCCCCCTCCCGGAGGGATGTTTCCCCGACAGAACAGCTCTGCCGGAGCCCTAGATTGGTTCCGCCAAGGTTCCGCCTCGAGACGGTGGCGCTTCATCCCGAAAGCTTCCTTCCTATTTTTTCCCGGGTAAAAGACACCTTATACCAGAAGATGGGCATTGGGGGCCTGCCAGGTGGCCCACGAGGTAGGGGGCGCATCCAGGGGGTAGGGCGTGCCCCCCACCCTCGTGGACGGTGGGTGGCCCCCCTCTGGTGCTTTCTTTGCCCAGTATTTTTAATATATTCCAAAACTGACTTTCGTGGAGTTTCAGGACTTTTCTAGTTGTGCATAGTAGGTCTCTAATATTTGCTTGTTTTCCAGCCTAGAATTCCAGTTGCCGGTATTCTCCCTCTTCATGTAAACCTTGTAAAATAAGAGAGAAAAGGCATAAGTATTGTGACATAATGTGTAATAACAACCCATAATGCAATAAATATCGATATCAAAGCATGATGCAAAATGGATGTATCAAACTGTTGTTGGCATGCCTGTTGTCTCAGATAAAACATGAGGTCACTGTTATCATGGTTTATGTGACATAGGTGCTAGCGTGAGTGCTATTCCTTATTCCTTATATCAAGAAATTATGAATGACATTGCACCCGCAGAGATAGAAGACATAGATGTTATTATCAAACTTGCTAATAGAGACACTATATCACCAATTGGGATTGTTAGAGATGTTGAAGTCTTATGTGGGAAAATGAAATACCCTATTGATTTTCTTGTTCTTGGTTCCCCACAAGAAGACTTTTGTCCCATTATCTTTGGTATACCTTTCTTGAACACCGTTAATGCTAGGATAGACTGTGAGAAACAAACTGCTGGTGTTAGTTTTGGTGATGAGTCTCATGAGTTTAATTTTTTCAAGTTTAGTAGAAAACTTCATGAAAAATAATTGCCTAGTAAGGATGAATTAATTGGTATTGCTTCTATTGTTGTGCCTCCTACTGATCCACTAGAACAATATTTGCTAGACCATGAAAATGATTTACATATGCATGAAAAAAATGAAATAGATAAGATTTTCTTTGAACAACGTCTCTGCTTAAACACAATTTGCCTATTGAAACTCTAGGAGGTCCTCTTCCACCTAAAGGTGATCCTGTGTTTGGATTAAAACAATTGCCAGACACTTTGAAATATGCTTATCTTGATGAAAAGAAGATATATCCTGTTATTATTAGTGCTAACCTTTCAAAATATGAAGAAGAAAGATTATTGAAAGTTCTAAGGAAGCGCCGAGATGCTATTGGATATACTCTTGATGATTTAAAGGGCATTAGTCCCACTCTATGTCAGCATAAAATTAATATGGAACCTGATGCTAAACCCGTTGTTGATCACCAATGTCGGTTAAATCCAAATGTAGCGACCAGACCTCAAACAGTCTGATCTCTGTGCTCCGTTGTCATCCCTGGATCAGTAATGCTGACACCACACAGTACTCGGAGGATTTATAGCAGAGTAGCAATCACACACTTATTACATCGAGTGTCTCAAAAGAGAACTTATTACAATAAATATGGCTTAAGGCCATCTAATAACGATAACAGCGGAAGGCTTGGAAGATAAGTGAGTCCATCAACTCCAACGGCATCACTGAGTATAGAACCAACCCTAAAAACTCCTTAATCATTGTCTGAAAAGTCTGCAACATTAACGTTGCAGCCTGAAAACGGGTCAGCACATGGAATATGCTGGCAAGGTAACACATAGAGAGTAATGGAATGAAACAGCTATACTATATGCATATTTGGCTGGTGGAAAGCTCTATGGTTACAATTTTGCGTAAAGCCAATTTGTCCCTACTACAAAGGAATAAATTTATTTAACTATCATGGTGGTTGTTAAACATTGAGAATGGTTGACAACATTCTCAATCCCAATTAAGCATCATCATTAAACATAACCCAACAAAATTAATTTAGAGTAACATGTTGAGATTCACATGAAAATCCAAGTACTAGATACTCAAGATGTCCATAACCGGGGACACGGCTAACCATGATTAGTTATTACACTCTGCAGAGGTTTGCGCACTTATCCCCACAAGACTCGATCGCCTCCGTTTGGTTTCTCGCACTACAGGGTGTTTGAGAAGACGGATGACCGAGACATAGTCTTTCAGAAGCGCTAGCACCTTACGATCGGGTAGACCGTACCACCTACATCCCCTACATCTGCTAGTCTACCACTGTAAGAGTTCGCACAACTTAGTCAACTATGCTAGAGCGCATAATAGCTTGTGGCTGCACACGGAAGTTTCTAGTATGAATAGTCTCATGATCCCTTTGAGCCTGGGTGGCGGTCCAAAAGAAAACAGGCAAGTCCTGGAATACCCAGGTGCCTCAATCCACCCAGATGTGTGTTTAAGTTGCCACCTTAGATAAACCATTAATTAACAATCTCACATCTGTCATGGATATCACTCACCCAATCCACATCTACTAGCATAGCATGGCATAATAAGCAAACGTAGAAGTAACTCCCAAAGGTTTGATAATAACAGGTAATAGGTACTACCTCATCTACTTCCCATCCCACAATTTAATTAGATCCTAATCATGCAATTTGTGAGGATTGATCTAATGCAAGAAAACTAGGTAGTAGAAAAGGTATGATCAAAGTGTTACTTGCCTTGCTGATGATCCACGAAACCTAGCGATTCGAAGTAACAAGCGGTGCACTCCGGGTATTCTATCGCAGACAAACAAACAAGCATACAATAAGTACTCATCTAATGCACAGGTAAGACTCAAATAAGAGATCTATCCAGAAGGTTCAACTTAAGAACTCCGGTTGGCAAAAAGAATCAAATCGAACGAAGCAACGAAAGTCAAACGGCGAAAGAAAACAACTTCGTTCTAGTAATATAGATCTAGGGCAAATTTTACAGTAGCAAAATCTTGTTTAAGTTGGTTAAACGGATAGAGGGTTTCGAGATGAAACTCTAGGCGCTTGAATCGCCTGATTCCGATAAACGAGCTAAAAGTTATACTAAAACGAAAATCGGATCAGGAATCGCGATCAGAAAAATCGCGGATTTAATCCGAGAAAAAGAAAAAAACGACGAACGCCGATTTTTTTTTACGACGGCACAGAAAACGAGGCGGCGGCGAACCTCGGGCGACGTGCGGCGGCGAGGCGCTGGGGCGGCGGGCGGCGCTAGGGTTTGGGCCGCGGGTGGCTAGCTTCGGCCGGGCCTCCCCCCGGCTTAAAAAGCCTAGTGGGCCGGGAGTCCGGGTCGGACACGGCCCCTAGGTCGGTTCGTTTTTTATTATTATTATTCCGCTCGGAAGAAAAATAAAAAGAAATACTAAACGGACTCCAAAAATTCCAAAATAAATTTTCACGGCCTTCTAAAATCAAGCTGCACAAGGTGAACATTTATTTGGGACCTAAATGCAATTTTGAAAAATGCACATTTTTCCTAAATTCAAATAAAACACCGAAAAACTCCAAAATAAAATCTTATTTGATTTTATTATTAAATCCTCAATATTTCTTTATTTTGGGAAAGTCATTTTATTCCCTCGCTCATATTTTTGTAATAGAAATAATTGATGATAAAATAAATAAAATCAAATGATCCTATTCTCAAAATTTGAGAGAACTCAAATATGAAAATAACGAAATCCCCAACTCTCTCCGTGGGTCATTGAGTTGCGTAGAATTTCTAGGATCAACCAAAATACAAAATAAAATATGATATGCATGATGATCTAATGTATAACATTCCAAATTGAAAATTTGGGATGTTGCACCAAAAATGAGGGAAGTGGTAAGAACGGAAATCTTAAAACTTCTGGAAGCAGGTATAATCTATCCCATAGCTGATAGTAGATGGGTAAGTCATGTTCATTGTGTCCCTAAAAAGGGAGGTAATACTATTGTTCCTAATGATAAGAATGAATTTATTCCGCAAAGAATTGTTACAGGTTATAGAATGGTAATTGATTTTAGAAAGTTAAACAAAGCAACTAGAAAAAATCATTACCCTCTGCCTTTTATTGATCAAATGCTAGAAAGATTATCTAAGCACACACATTTTTGCTTGCTTGATGGATATTCCGGTTTTCACAAATACATGTTTCTCAACCAGATCAAGAAAAGACCACTTTTACTTGTCCCTTTGGAACTTATGCGTATATACGTACGCCTTTTGGTTTATGCAATGCACCTGCTACCTTTCAAAGATGTATGATTGTTATATTCTCTGACTTTTGTGAAAAGATTGTTGAGGTTTTCTTGGATGATTTCTCTGTTTATGGGAAGTCTTTTGATGATTGTTTAAGCAATCTTGATCGAGTTTTGCAGAGATGTGAACAAACAAATCTTGTCTTGAATTGGGAGATGTGCCACTTGATGGTTAATGAAGGCATTGCCTTGGGTCATAAAATTTCTGAAAGAGGTATTGAAGTGGACAAAGCTAAGGTTGATGAAATTGAGAAAATGCCATGTCATAAAGATATTAAAGGTATTCGTAGTTTCTTAGGTCATGTTGGTTTCTATAGGAGATTTATCAATGACTTTTCTAAAATTTCTAGGCCTCTTACGAATCTTTTGAAAAAGGATATTCCTTTTCTTTTTATGATGATTATTTAGAAGCCTTTGAAACACTCAAAAAGCCTTAATTTCGGCACCTATTCTTCAACCACCTGATTGGAACTTGCCTTTTGAAATTATGTGTGATGCTAGTGATTATGTTGTTGGTGTTGTAATAGGACAAAGAGTTGATAAGAAACTGAATGTTATTCATTATGCTAGTAAAACTCAAGACAATGCTCAACGAAATTATGCTACTACTGAAAAAGAATTCCTGGCGGTGGTGTTTGCTTGTGATAAATTTAGATCTTACATTGTTGATTCAAAAGTAATTGTGCACACCGATCATGCTGCTATTAAATATCTTATGGAAAAGAAATATGCTAAACCTAGAATTATTTAATGTGTTCTCTTGCTACATGAATTTGATTTACATATCACTGATAGAAAAGGAGCTGAGAACCCCGTAGCTGATGATTTGTCTAGGCTTGAAAATGTGCCTGATGACCCACTACCTATTGATGACAGTTTCCCTGATGAGCACTTAGCTGCAATAAATGTTGCTCACAACACTCCTTGGTATGTTGACTATGCTAATTACATTGTTGCCAAATATTCACCACCTAGATTTACATATCAACAAAAGAAAAAAAATCTTCTATGATTTAAGACACTACTTTTGGGATGACCCACATCTTTATGAAGGAGTGATACGTCTCCAACGTATCTATAATTTTTGATTGTTCCATGTTGTTATATTATCAATCTTGGATGTTTTATAATCATTTTCTAGTAATTTTATATCATTTTTTGGTACTAGCCTATTGACATAGTGCCAAGTGCCAGTTGCTATTTTATGCATGTTTTTTACATCGCAGGAAATATATACCAAACGGAGTCCAAATGCAACGAAACTTCACAGAGATTTTTTATGGACCAGAAGACACCCAATGGGCCAAGGAAGTGCCTGGGGGTGCTCCAAGGGGAGCACAACCCACCATGGCGCGCCAGGAGGCCCAAGCGCGCCCTGGTGGGTTGTGCCCACCTCGGGTGCCCCCAGACCGCCTCTTTGCTCTATAAATACCCCAATATTCCAGAAACCCTAGGGGAGTCGACGAAAATCAATTCCTGCCGCTACAGAGTCTAGAACCACCAGATCCAATCTAGACACCATCACGGAGGAGTTCACCACTTCCATTGCTTCCTATCTGATGATGCGTGAGTAGTTCTTTGTAGACCTTCGGGTCCATAGTTAGTAGCTAGATGGCTTCATCTCTCTCGTTTGATTCTCAATACAATGGTCTCTTGGAGATCCATATGATGTAATTTTTTGTGGTGTGTTTGTTGGGATCGGATGAACTTTGAGTTTATGATCAGATCTATCTTTTTATATCCATGAAAGTTATTTGAGTTTCTTTGATATTTTATATGCATGATTTCTTATAGCCTCATATTTCTTCTCTGATATTTGGGTTTTGTTTGGCCAACTTGATCTACTTATCTTGCAATGGGAAGAGGTGCTTTGTAGTGGGTTCGATCTTACGGTGCTTGATCCCAGTGACAAAAAGGGAACCGACACGTATGTATCGTTGCTACTAAGGATAAAATGATGGGGTCTATCTCTGCATAGATAGATCTTCTACATCATGTCATCGTTCTTATTGCATTACTCCGTTTCCCCATGAACTTAATACACTAGATGCATGTTGGATAGCGGTCGATGTGTGGAGTAATAGTAGTAGATGCAGGCAGGAGTCGGTCTACTAATCTTGGACGTGATGCCTATATAATGATCATTTCCTGGATATCTTCATGATTATCTGAAGTTCTATCAATTGCCCAACAGTAATTTGTTTACCCACCATTCGCTATTTTTCTCGAGAGAAGCCACTAGTGAAACCTACGGCCCTCGGGTCTCTTTCTCATATTATTTGCCTTTGCGATCTACTTTTCCTTTGCTTTTATTTTCAGATCTATTAAACCAAAAATACAAAAATACCTTGCTACAATTTATTCTTATTTATTTTATTTGGCGTTCGATCTATCAATCTACTACTATTTATCTCATGTCCGTTTGCCAATCTTGGGCCCCGCTACCCGAAAGGGATTGACAACCCCTTTTACACGTTGGGTTGCGAGTATTTGTTATTTGTGTGCAGGGGTTGTTTACGTTGTGTTGCTTGGTTCTCCTACTGGTTCGATAACCTTGGTCTCATAACTGAGGGAAATACCTACCGCCACTGTGCTGCATCATCCCTTCCTCTTTGGGGAAATACCGACGTAGCTTCAAGCCGCATCAAAAGGAATTTCTGGCACCGTTGCCGAGGAGGATCTCCAACATATACCAGGTTCCTAATCACAAATCTCATCTCCTTGTAATTTGCATTATTTTCCATTTGCCTCTCGTTTTCCTCTCCCCAGTTCACAAAAATTTGCTGTTTTATTCGCCCCTCTTTTTCGTTTACCGTTTTCTCGACAGATCTATCCTTTGCTTACAATCATGAGTGATTTCGGTATGGCACCAACAGATGATGGCCTAACTCCTAAGATTGGACGTACGGGCAATCTGGATGCTCAAAATTTTATCTTGGGGCAAGGGAATGTTATGGGAAAAGAATGTATCCAGGAATTTTTCAATTGTGTTGGAAATCTAAGTCTTGATGATGCTCCTATACCTAGAACTACTAGATCTTATGCGGATGCTATTTCAGCACTACTTCTGAAACTTGAAAGCAAATTTATCCATACTCATCCTACTTTGCAAAGATTGTTTTTTGAGCTTCCCATTATAAAGAATCCTAAGGCTAAAAAGTTAGCCACTCTCGTTCTTATGAATGAGTTTGACTACATAATACGAGAAGCTAGGGAAATCTTTGATTTTTATGGTATAAATCATGAAAAGCTCGTGATAGATGAACTTCTTTACAATAGTGACTATGCGTTAAGACACTTGCTTCAGGATAATAAAATCTTTGATGAGAATCTCAAAAAGGAAGTCCCTATTCTAGATGTAATCTAACAAGTTTTTAATAATGTTAATCAACAATATTCTTGGATTGTCGCCAGAAATCAACGCGGTTATGATAATGGGAAACTTAAAAGTGTTAAAGTTTCTATGGACAATATGTTTTACTTTGTTTTTACAAAACCTCATGATGAAACCACTTCTAAAAAAATTGAGAACAAAGATGACAAAACTTAGATCCTTGCTTTATGCCTAGCTAAGGGCGTAAAACTATAGCGCTTGTTGGGAGGCACCCCAATGAATAAAATTTATTTTTGCTTTTTGCTTTCTGTTTTGAGTATTTGCACAATTATGCTACTGTTATGATTGTGTTTTTTGTGTTTTAATTAGTATTTGTGCCAAGTAAAGCCTTTAGGATCTTCTTGGGTGATAGTTGTTTGATCTTGCTGAAAAACAGAAACTTTTGCACTCACGAATATAATTTTCATTTTTAACCAGAGAGCGATAAAATACAAATTACTTTTGAAGTAGATTAATATACAAATTTCACAGGTCGTCCTAATTTTTAAGAGTTTTTGGAGTTTCATAAGTATTATAATTACCCAGATTGCTACAGACTATTCTGTTTTTGACAGATTCTGTTTTCTTTGCGTTGTGTGCTTGTTTTGATGGCTCTATGGTTTTCTTTGATGAGTTTTTTCCATATAAAAGTTGGAATACAATAGATATAATGCAAGAACAAAATATGAATTGGTTTGCTATAGTACTTATAGTTGTGATTTGCTTTCTTATACTAACAGATCTCACGAAGGTTTTGTTGAGTTTTGTGTGATTGAAGTTTTCAAGTTTCAGGTTATCTTACGATGGATGAAGGAATAAGGAGTAAGAAGATCCTAAGCTTGGGTATGCCCCGGAAACCCAAGCTATTATCCAAAAGAGAGCAAGAAACTAAGCTTGGGATGTCCCGAGTGGCATCCCCTCTTTCTTCTAATGACCATCAGTATTTTACTCGAAACTATATTTTTATTCGTCACATACTACGTGTTTTGCTTGGAGCGTCTTGTATGATATGAGTCTTTGCTTGTTTTATTTTGTGTTTTAAGTCTTCACCCCTTGCTGGACACACCTATTTGAGAGAGCCAAAATTATGTCATGACTTGTTAGAATTGCTCTCTATGATTCACTTAAATTTTTATGAGCTATGGGCTTGCTCTAGTGCTTCACTTCTATCTTTTTGAGCATGGTGTGCTTTAGTATTTTTGAAGAAATGCTCTCTTGCTTAACTCAGATTTATTTTAGAGTTAGTAAAAAATTTAAGAAATTCTCTCTTGCTTCACTTAAATTAATTTGAGAGAAAGAAAAATTATGCTCATGATCTTCACTTATATTTGTTTGAGCTTATCAAAAGCAACATATGAAAATTAGTTCCCAAGTGATACATATCCAAGAAGGATATAATAAAAACTTTCATGAAGATTATTGGACAAAATAAACTTGATTCTTAGTAATAGTTTTGAGATATGATGATCTGATATGTGTGTTATGTTGATGAGTAATTATGCTTTAGTAAGAATATTGGTGTTAAGGTTTGTGATTCCCTATGCAAGCACGAAAGTCAATAATTATGCAGTGAAATTATATCCTACTTGTGGTGCATTATTCGGTGTTAATTATGCTTAATGCTCGCTTATGAGATTATTCGTTTCTTGGTTGGTCGCTTCTCAATCTTTTGCTAGCCTTCATTTTGCACTAAGTGTGATCACTACTTGTGCATCCAAAAACCTTTAAACTAGTTTTGCCACATGAGTCCACTATATCTACCTATATGCGGTAGTCTTTTGTCGTTCTAAGCAAATTTGTATGTGCCATCTCTAATTTTCAAAATAAACTTATCTTTTGTGTATTCGTTTCGCTCCTGGGCGGTGAGGGGTCGGGTGGCTAATACTTTCCATGCTAGATGTGTTATTCTCACTATGAGTGTTTATTCACTTGTCATTGCGCGAGAGTAAGGCAAAGGTATTAGGGATGCCCAGTCCCGAAATGAAAAATGAATTTACTTTATGTTGTCAAATAATAAATTCCTTGGAAAGTGTTGGTATGGAGGGAACCCGTGGATATGGTTAGCTATGGAAAGTGAAAGTATGATGGAAAAAGGAATAAACTTTAATTTCTGTTTGGGAACCGCTGATACGTCTCCAACGTATCTATAATTTTTGATTACTCCATGCTATATTATCTACTGTTTTCGACTATATTGGGCTTTATTTTCCACTTCTATATTATTTTTTGGACTAACCTATTAACCGGAGGCCCAGCCCAGAATTGCTGTTTTTTTGCATATTTCAATGTTTCGAAGAAACGGAATATCAAACGGAGTCCAAATGGAATAAAACTTTCGGGAACATGATTTTCTCACTAAACGTGATCCAGGAGACTTGGACCCTGCTCCAAGGAACAAAAGAGGCGGTCACGAGGGTGGGGGCGCGCCCCCTGCCTCATGGGCCCCTCGTTGCTCCTCCGGCGTACTTCTTCCTCCTATATCACCCACCGTAGAATACTTATGCTCTTGAGAGAAGCCACTAGTGAAACCTATGGCCCCCGGGTCTATTCTCATCATATCAATCTCCGTCACTTTAATCTTGCTTTGTTTTTTTAATTTACCTTTTACTTTTCACTTTGCATCTCTATACCAAAAATACCAAAAATATTATATCTATCAGATCTCACTCTCGTAAGTGACCGTGAAGGGATTGACAACCCCTAATCGCATTGGTTGCGAGTAGCTATCATTTTGTGCAGGTACGAGGGACTTGAGCGTGTCCTTCTACTGGATTGATACCTTGGTTCTCAAAAACTGAGGGAAATACTTACCCTACTCTGCTGCATCATCCCTTCCTCTTCGGGGAAAACCAACGCAAGCTCAAGACGTAGCAACCTCCTGTGATATATTTAGCATGGAAAGTGTTGGAAACTCTAAGTCGTTTTTGTTTGTGGGAAAAGTATGCCTCTCAAAATGTTTTTATCTCTCAATTTTCGCTTTGAGCTCTGGCACCTCTACAAATCCCTACTTCCTCTACGAAGGGCCTTTCTTTTACTTTATGCATTTTTTATTTTGAATTTGAGTCCCCATCTTCTCTTATAAAGCACCAACTAGAAGGCACTATGATCGTACTTGAGCATTGGGTGTAGTTAATATGCGAGTGTGTTTCATGAATGGATCAATGATTGAGCATGATGGGCTAGGGATAGCTTATTTTAGCGTTGATATTTTGAAATACATGGTTGCTTGTTGGTATGCTTGAGTATTTAAGTTATCATGTCAAAACTAGACTATTGCTTTGAATAATATAAAAGTCCAAATGTCCATGCTATAAAGAAAAGAATATGATATGACATGTTAGGCAGCATTCCACATCAAAAATTCTGTTTTTATCACTTACCTACTACTCGAGGACGAGCAGGAGTTAAGCTTGGGGATGTTGATACATCTCCAACGTATCTATAATTTTTTATTGTTCCATGATGTTATATTATCAATCTTGGATGTTTTATAATCATTTTATAGTCATTTTATATCATTTTTGGTACTAACCTATAGACATAGTGCCAAGTGCCAGTTGCTGTTTTCTGCATACATCGCAGGAAATCAATACCAAATGGAGTCCAAATGCAACGAAACTTCGTGGAGATTTTTGATGGACCAGAAGACACCCAATGGGCCAAGGCAGCGCCTGGGGGGTGCTCTGATGGGAGCACAAGCCACCAGGGTGCGCTAGAGGCCCAGGCGCGCCCTGGTGGGTTGTGCCCACCTCGGGTGCCCCCCAGACTACATCTTTGCTCTATATATACCCCAATATTCCAGAAACCCTAGGGGAGTCGACAAAAATCAATTCCAGCCGCCGCAAAGTCCAGAACCACTAGATCCAATCTAGACACCATCAAGGAGGGTTTCACCATTTCCATTGGCGCCTCTCCGATGATGCGTGAGTTATTCTTTGTAGACCTTCGGGTCCGTAGTTAGTAGCTAGATGGCTTCCTCTCTCTTGTTTGATTCTCAACACAATGGTCTCTTGGAGATCCATATGATGTAACTCTTTTTGTGGTGTGTTTGTTGGGATCGGATGAACTTTGTGTTTATGATCAGATCTATCTTTTTATATCCATGAAATTTATTTGAGTTTCTTTGATCTCTTACATGCATGATTTCCTATAGCCTCGTATTTCTTCTCCGATATTTGGGTTTTGTTCGGCCAACTTGATCTATTTATCTTGCAATGGGAAGAGGTGCTTTGTAGTGGGTTCGATCTTACGAAGCTTGATCCCAGTGATAGAAAGGGAACCGACACATATGTATCGTTGCTACTAAGGATAAAACTATGGGGTCTATATCTACATAGATAGATCTTGTCTACATCATGTCATCGTTCTTATTGCATTACTTCATTTCCCCATGAACTTAATACACTAGATGCATGCTGGATAGTGGTCGATGTGTGGGGTAATAGTAGTAGATGTAGGCAGGAGTCGGTCTACTAATCTTGGAGGTGATGCCTATATACTGATCATTGCCTGGATATCGTCATGATTATTTGAAGTTCTATCAATTGCCCAACAGTAATTTGTTTACCCACCGTTTGCTATTTTTCTCGAGAAAAGCCACTAGTGAAACCTACGGCCCCCGGCTCTCTTTCTCATATTATTTGCCTTTGCGGTCTACTTTTCCTTTGCTTTTATTTTCAGATCTATTAAACCAAAAATACAAAAATACCTTGCTGTAATTTATTCTTATTTATTTTATTTGGCGTTCGATCTATCAATCTACTACAATTTATCTCATGTCTGTTTGCCTATCTTGGGCGCCGCTACCCGAAAGGGATTGACAACCCCTTTTACATGTTGGGTTGCTAGTATTTGTTATTTGTGTGCAGGGGCTATTTATGTTGTGTTGCTTGGGTCTTCTACTGGTCCGATAGCCTTGGTCTCATAAATGAGGGAAATACCTACCGTTGTTGTGCTGCATCATCCCATCGTCTTTGGGGAAATACCGACGTAGCTTCAAGCCGCATCAAGGAGTAGATGGTATTATTAGATGTTGTGTGCCTGAGCATGAACATGGACAAATCCTATGGAAAGTTCACTCCGAAGCTTATGGAGGGCATCATGCTGGAGATAGATCTACTCACAAGGTATTGCAATCTGGATTTTATTAGCCTACTCTCTTCAAGGATGCCCGTAAGTTCGTCTTATCTTGTGATGAATGCCAAAGAATAGGTAATATCAGTAAGCATCAAGAAATGCCTATGAATTATTCACTTGTTGTTGAACCATTTGATGTTTGGGGATTTGATTACATGGGACCTTTTCCTTCCTCTAATGGGTATACACATATTTTGGTTGCTGTTGATTATGTTACTAAATGGGTAGAAGCTATTCCAACCAGTAGTGTTGATCACAACACCTCTATTAAAATGCTTAAGGAAGTTATTTTCCCAAGGTTTGGAGTCCCTAGATATTTAATGACTGATGGTGGTTCACACTTTATTCATGGTGCTTTCCATAAAATGCTTGCCAAGTATGATGTTAACCATAGAATTGCATCACCTTATCATCCTCAGTCTAGTGGTCAAGTTGTACTTAGCAATAGAGAAATAAAATTAATCTTGCAAAAGACTGTCAAATAGGTCGAGGAAGAATTGGTCTAAGAAATTAGATGATGCACTTTGGGTTTATAGAACAGCATATAAAAATCCTATGGGTATGTCTCCTTATAAAATGGTTTATGGAAAAGCTTTTCATTTATCTCTTGAGTTAGAACATAAAGCATATTGGGCAATCAAAGAACTCAATTATGATTTCAAACTTGATGGTGAAAAGAGGTTATTTGATATTAGCTCATTAGATGAATGGAGAACCCAAGCTTATGAAAATGCCAAGTTATTTAAAGAAAAAGTCAAAAGATGTCATGATAAGAGAATCCAAAAGTGTGAGTTCAAAGTAGGAGAATATGTTCTTTTGTACAACTCTCGTTCAAGGTTCTTTGCAGGAAAACTCCTCTCAAAATGGGAAGGCCCCTATGCCATCAAGGAGGTTTATCGTTCCGGAGCCATCAAAATAAATAATGCCGAAGGTACTAACCCAAAGGTTGTTAACGGGCAACGAATAAAACATTATATCTCAGCTACGCCCATTAATGTTGAAAGTAATATTATCCAAACTTTGACACCGGAAGAACACATGAAAGAATCCTTCCGGAACACTCCAAAATCGTGAAGATAAGGAGGTACGTGATACGGTAAGTAAATGAACTCCGAAAAATCCGCAAAAATATTTTTTGTCAGTTTTGGAATATTTAAAAAAATAGGAAAATAAGAAACTTTCAGGAAGCATACCCTGGTGGGCACAAGACACCAGGGCACGCTTGGCTTTCCAGGTGCGCCCAGGTGGGTTGTGCCCACCTGGGGTACCTTCCGGACTCCATTTTTTCTACAACTTGCTTGTTTCCCAAGATAAAAAATCTTTATATACCCCCCGAACCTGTTGACCACTGTATAGCGGAGAAATCCTCTGTTTTCTTTTCCTGTTGTTATCTGTCAGATCCCATCTACCATCCCGCTTCAAGCTCCTCCAAGGACAAGTTGTTCAGGAACGTCATCAACCCATATTTGCGGGAGGTGGTGCAGCACCCTCAAGTCATACAGATGCATGACGGGGTGCTTCACCTCTGCGATGTGCCTGGTCCTAAGGGGACGGGAACTGTGGAGGTCGATACGTCTCCAACGTATCTATAATTTTTGATTGTCCCATGCTATTATATTATCAACCTTGGATGTTTTATATGCATTTATATGCTATTTATATGATTTTTGGGACTAACCTATTAACCTAGAGCCCAGTGCCAGTTTCTGTTTTTCTTTGTTTTAGAGTATCGCAGAAAAGGAAAATCAAACGGAGTCCAATTGACCTGAAACTTCACGGAACTTATTTTTGGACCAGAAGAAGCCCACGGAGTATCGGAGATGGACCAGGAGAGTCCCGGGCTGTCCACGAGGGTGGGGGGCACACCCACCAACCCTGGGCGCGCCCCCTGCCTCGTGGACAGCCCGGAGATCCACCGACGTAGTTCTTCCTCCTATATATATCCATTTACCATAAAAACTTCGAGCAACACAATAGATCAGGAGTTCCACCGCCAAAAGCCTCCCTAGCCACCAAAAACCAATCTAGACCCGTTCTGGCACCCTGCTGGAGGGGGGAATCCCTCTCCGGTGGCCATCTTCATCATCCCGGTGCTCTCCATGACGAGGAGGGAGTAGTTCTCCCTCGAGGCTGAGGGTATGTACCAGTAGCTATGTGTTTGATCTCTCTCTCTCGTGTTCTTGAGGTGGTACGATCTTGATGTATCGCGAGCTTTGCTATTATAGTTGCATCTTATGATGTTTCTCCCCCTCTACTCTCTTGTAATGGATTGAGTTTTCCCTTTGAAGTTATCTTATCGGATTGAGTCTTTAAGGATTTGAGAACACTTGATGTATATCTTGTGTGGGATACCCGTGGTGACAATGGGGTATTCTATTGATCCACTTGATGTATGTTTTGGTGATCAATTGCGGGTTCCGCCCATGAACCTATGCATAGGGGTTGGCACACGTTTTCGTCCTGACTCTCCGGTAGAATCTTTGGGGCACTCTGTCGGTGTCAAAACTGGCGGATCTCGGGTAGGGGGTCATGAACTATGCGTCTAGGCGGATGGTAACACGAGACGTGGGACACAATGTTTTTACCCAGGTTCGGGCCCTCTCGATGGAGGTAAAACCCTACTCCTGCTTGATTGATCTTGATGATATGAGTATTACAAGAGTTGATCTACCACGAGATCGAAGAGGCTAAACCCTAGAAGCTAGCCTATGGTATGATTGTTGTTCTTGCTCCTATGGACCAAACCCTCTGGTTTATATAGACATCGGAGGGGGCTAGGGTTACACAGAGTCGGTTACAAGGAAGGAGATCTACATATCCGTACTGCCAAGCTTGCCTTCCACGCCAAGGAGAGTCCCATCCGGACACGGGACGAAGTCTTCAATCTTGTATCTTCATAGTCCAACAGTCCGGCCAAAGGATATAGTCCGGCTGTCCGGATACCCCCTAATCCAGGACTCCCTCGGTAGCCCCTGAACCAGGCTTCAATGACGATGAGTCCGGCGCACAGATTGTCTTCGACATTGCAAGGCGGGTTCCTCCTCCGAATACTTCATAGAAGATTTTGAACACCAGGATCGTGTCCGGCTCTGCAAAACGAGTTCCACATACCATCGTAGAGAGAATAATATTTCCACAAATCTAATCTGCTGACGTACCCCGTAGCGTGACATCACACCACAGCCAGGTCTTTATTCGAATCATTTTCATAACCCATCTCAGCTTGTTTCGCGAGGCGGTTTCCTTGGCACGTCTTGTCAAAGCAGAGATCGTGTACCCCTTATCACGGGATTCTCATCAATACGGATGTGGGTAACCCAACCGTGCCTATTGGTAGGACTCCTAGATCTTAGGCAAGTCCCAAACGGCCACGAGGAGGATGCTTGATATTCACCCTCTTTATAAAGGGGACAAGGCTTTTTCTTTTTTCCCTCTCGTGCTCAATCAAATCCTTCCCCTACCTCGAGTTCTAACACCCAAAACTCAGGTCAGGTGCTTCGGACCTTCAACTATGTCCGGATCCAACTTTCAAGGTCGGTGGATGCCTTCCTCCGTCACGGAGGAGGACATCAAGAAGTTGAGAGTGGCCAGATATCTGGCCGCCAAAATTTCGCATCGGCTGCCTGCCCGAGGGCAGGTCATCCCTACTCCCGAACCCAACGAGAGTGTCGTGTTCGTCTCCCACTTCCTCCGAGGACTAGGCCAGGCTCTGGATCCCTTTGTTAGGGGTCTTATGTTCTATTATGGGCTAGATTTTCACGATCTGGCCCCAGATTCCCTTCTTCACATTTCGTCATTTATTATCGTATGTGAGGCCTTCCTCCGCATTATCCCTCACTTCGGCCAGTGGCTCAAGACCTTCGATGTGAAGCCGAAGATGATCGAGGGGCAGCATGCAGCGTGCGGAGGCGCTTTAATAAGAAAAATCGTTGACGCTCCCTGGCCTGAGGGTAGCCTCCCAGAGGTGTCTGGATTGTGGCAGCGGGAGTGGTTCTACATTACAGCTCCCCGAAGTGCCAAGTGGGTAGCTGCCCCCACCTTTCGCTCAGGCCCCCACCACAAATGATGTCATGGATCAACAGGGGGCTGAGCTGGGGTCCAGCCAATGACGTGCCAATACTGCAAAGCCGTATCCGAGATCTCTTTGAGAGAGATTTCAGTCTAGTTATGGTAGTGCAAGTTATGCTAGTTCGTCAAATCCAGCCTTGCAAACGCCGGCCCCTTCGCATGTGGCAATTCAACCCGGAAGGACCGCGAGCTATTCAACGTTTCCTCGACATGACGCCCGAGGAGATGTACAAATTGTTCTTCGGACCAGAAATAATGTGTCCGGACATCACTGAGGATGCAGGTCTGAGCTGCAATCGCCCGGATACCCAAGTAAGTAGCTCCGCATCCGAACACACTGTCCGTTTATTTATCGCAACTTCGCCCTATAAAGACGCTTTTTGACCAGGATTGGATAGCGAAGGCAAAGTTGATCGGGTGCCCGGCCCCCCTCCCTGAGACCTCACCAAATCCCGTGCTAACCAGGATGCTGGAGATCGCGCTTTATCAAGCACCCTTAGGAGAAGATAAAGGGGGGAACAAGGAGTCTAGCACCTCCGCGAAGGAGGTTAGCCGGGGAGGAGGGACTGAAACTTCCTCTCCCCAGGGAAGGAAGAGGACTGCCTCCGAGGACCCAGAGACAATGGTCTCCAAACGGGGGAAGAAATCTTCGCCGAAGGGTCCTGCACTGGGGGCTACCCCGGCCGCACTATACCCTCAAGGGGATCAGCCCTCCACCGAGCTGTAAGTAAAAGGGTACTTAATAATGAAAATATCTCGCTTTACTTCCGAGGAAAATAATCGAAGCATTTATCTTGCAGTTCAGATCTTAGCCCTTCTCAGCAGAGCTCGTCTTCAGGGGATCTTCTTCCAGAGATGATGGAGAGCGAAACGCATCCCCCTGCCATACCGCCTCACGAGGCAGGCGACCCCGAGGTGTCATCGCGGAGGGTTTCTCCTGATCCGGCAAGGCAGAAGGTAATCCTATGGCCACCCGAAGTCCTCAGTATCCGGCTCTTGAAGAGAGCAATCGAAAGAGTCCGGCACCGTCTGGTGTGCGATCGGACGTACTGAGGGATCTGCTAGAGCAAGCGGCTATCTCAGAAGAGCACCGCACGTTGATGGGTACGGTGATTGAAAGGATTTCGTCCGCCAAAAGCGAGTTGCATGAAGCCTTTATGAGTCTACTGTAGGTTTTGAGGTACGCGAAATGATGTACATTTTTGACAGTACCGCACATTTTTAGATGTGCCTTGTAGATAGTAGCCCCTGAGACTCTGGTTGTCGTCGAAAACGGCGGCAAACAGAGGATCATAGTCATAGGTAATAACTAGACCGCCTTTATGTGCAGGTGATTGAAGCTCCGGTGGCTAGCCAGACTGATGGGTTTGCACAGGGTAAGTGATTTTTCTGGTGATTGTCACATAATAAGAGCAGCATGATGCCAGTATCTTTAATATGTTGTGACTGCAGATGGAGCTGCCACCGTGGAGACCCTTCGGGCGGAGCTTGCCCGAGCCAAGGAGCAAGCAAGGAGTAGAAATGTGGCCGCTTTAACGACGGCCGAAGAGTTAAGGGCCGAATAGGCCGCGCATTGCGAGAGCAAAGAAAAAATAGCCAAGATGGCTGTAGAGTTAAAAGATGCTGCTGACCGTTACCAGCTTCTTGAAGAAGAAAACCGGGCGAAGGCAACAGACCTGGAAAAGGCCCGGGTGGCTGCCAAGGAAGCCCGCTCCAAAATTAGAGCGACGAAGGAGGAGCTGCATCAAGCTGCGGATATTGTATCTGGGAAGACCTTCTTGTTGCGGACTAAGTTTGGGGATCCAAAGTATGCACCTCTGGACCGGCTATGGAGTTCTGCGGACGCCTACGTGGATTTGGCTGCAAGTGCTGCTGATGCGGCCGAGTACTTCAAGGATCAGAAAGATCACGAAGTGGAAAAACTGTTTTGGTCACAGTTTCATGCTCCAGCCCTTCCGCTGCTGTTGAATGAGCAAATGGTTGAGTGTGCCGAGCTCCATAGATTATCCGGACTTGCCATGAGGTCCGTTGTGGATCATCTGTGGCCGGGAGGGCCAAGACCGAATAGCTACTTTAGCTTAGTGCAACAATTCCTTGGTGCTGTGCCACACATCGATGTTGTAAAGGGGTCGGCGTGCATAGAAGGCTCACGGATGGCCCTTGCCCGTGTCAAACATACTGAGCGGAGATGGATGCCACCACTGTTGTGGCACAGGGTTCGGCCATAGGCCGAGTGGCTGCCGAGCACTACTTTGAAGAAGTTCTTGAAGGCGCTTGTTCGATAGAGGCTCAGTGCTCGAAGAATATTATGTTTGAGTGACATGTATTCCCATTGTAAAAACAATGTTTTATTGAGTTTATTAAGGCTGTATTTATACTTTTGCCCAAAAGTACTATGATGCCTCCTGTGCGGCCGTGTATGTATATATGTATATAACCTGAAAGATGGCAGTCTTCGGCTTCGGCCCCCACGCATATAATGCGGGGGTGCTCGCAGAAGACGCATGTTCACACTTGATCCAACGTCTTGGTCCATTAAGGAGGTGATAGCGCAGCGAACTAGGCGAACGGACTATAATGCTTTAACACTTTCACTTAGCCAAAGGAGTATGACAGTGGGGCTACTATATAGCCCCTAGTGGCTCCGCACTCATCCGAATTCGGGGCGCGTACATGCCTGGTCGGGAAATGGCCCTTCGTTAAGGCAGAGGAATCCCGAAGATTCCGCTAGGTCATTGAGTGGTTGACCAGTCTCACGCTATATCATGACAGTCGGTTTTCGGCTTTCTCTATTGAGGTGCTCGTCCGGATGAACCAGGGCACAATCGCAGTAGTTCTCCTGGTGCCGCCTTAGCCGATAGAGCGGAACGTAAGGCAGCAAAACACAGGAGCCGGGCAAACCCAACATTTTACCAAAGACATGATTCGGAGCTGATGCATATAAGGCCAAACTCGCGACGCCGAACACTCCCTAAGGTATTCGGTCTTTATGATGTAAATTGGGCTAAACAGTGCCCTTTGTAATAAGCCCCTGGTGTCCAAGTACGTGCAATATTCTGGCGTGGCCACATGCCAATACGTCAGCATCCTTCTTAATTGTACTGAGAATCCGGGGGATGTATATCAACAAGAGACAGTAAAAATGGTTTACGCAAGGTCTTAATCTAAAAAGAATCCTTGGAACGGGTCCCTGCTGCACGTTTGCGCATGTGTCTCCGTTGTGCCGTATCCTGGACGGGTGTAGCACGATGGTCATCTGTAAAAGAGAGGAACTTAGTTGAAAAGTTGTCGTGCAAAAGGTAGGTTATACTAAATAAACAATGTACAGTTCAAGATGAGTAAAGTTGAGCCTAATTGTCACTTGTTTACACGCGTTGACCCCTTGTATTGTTATAGGGGTATAGCCATCAAACATGTATCAATTATATATAGCTACACCAGACTCGTCTAACCGTGTCCGTGGTCTTAATGACATGTCAGATGCTTTAGTTGGTAAGGCCGTCTAGTGTGCGGCTGCCAACACAGCCGCACGGTCTTCTGCGCGCAAGGAGCGCTCAATATTTCCATTTACTGTAATGATGCCACGTGGACCGGGCATCTTAAGCACGAGAGAAGTGTAATGTGGTATTGCATTAAAGCGAGCGAAAGCTTCGCGTCCGAATAGTGCTTGATAGCCACTTTGGAACGGAGCAATGTGGAAGGTTAACTTTTCGATGCGGAAGATATCGGGAAAGCTGAATATAACCTCTAGTAGCAGGGAGCCCGTGCAATCGGCTTTTGGGCCTGGCGTTACTCCTTTAAAGGTAGTATTGCTATGGCTGATTTTTGTTGGGTCTATCCCCATTTTGCAGACTGTGTCCTGATATATCAGGTTTAAACTGCTGCCACCATCCATCGGGACTCGTGTGAAGTGGTATCCGTCAATTATCGGGTCCAACACCAAGGCAGCCCATCTAAGGATGGCAATTTTACCCATGGACATGGATACCCATGGAAATCCGACCCGAATGGATAGGGTCTGGATATGCTTTTGCGCCCATGGGCGGCACCCAAACCCGACCCAATTGCTCGTGGGTAGGGCATGGATATAATCTTGTACCCATGGGTATACCCAAACCCGACCCGATAGTATGACTTAGTGGGTAAAAACCGCTATCCCTACCCCACAGTCACATCTCTCACCGCAATTTTTAACTTATTTTTATCTAAACCATGCAAAAGAAATTGCACAATCCATGTCGTAACTTCTATTAGTTGATATTCAATCTCCACTGTAACATACTCCAGTGCCCCTTCCCTTATTTCATCTCCTCGTTAAATGACTCATCATTCTCATATTTTAGAAAATAATAAATGATATTAGGTTGTTAGTGACGTTGATTTACCATAAGTCAAGCCTAGCTTGCCACGAGATGAAAAATGAAAGAGCTTATATTAACATTGTGTTATGTCTTATCTATATGTCTTGAGAGGACCCAGTGGATATCCAATGGGTATGGAATCCATCGGGTTTGGACGTGGACACAATTTTTTACCCATGGATCTTTTAATGGATAGGTAAAGACTGTCTTTATGGATATGGATATGGATTTGGTATTGTTCAACCCGACCCATTGCCATCCTTAAGCCCATACTGCATGCCGGATACTTACCAAGTAATCCCGATGGTCAAAGGTGATCGGTTGGGACGACCAGTGGCAGAACTCCGCGGTGATAGGCCCTGGGGCATGTGTCTCTAGGAGTGCCGCTTTGTTTATCCCCTTCATCACGTGTAACACATTTACTGTTTTGACTTCTGGTGGGAATTTGTTCTATTCCCCGGTGCTTTGCTTGCGAGGCTCGTTCTCGTCTTCGCTTGGTGTATCCTGCCCCTTGTGTTCGGCGTTGAGTTTGCCAGACTGCTTGAAGACCCAACATTCTCTGTGGGTATGATTTGCAGGTTTATAGGGGGTGTTGTGGATCTGACATAGTTTGTCCAGAATCTTGTTCAGGCTGGACAGTTCGTCTCTGTTGCCTTTGGAGGGCAGCTTTTGCTGACCTGGCCGAGAGCTTCTGAATCCCGCGTTTACCGTCGTGCTCTTCAGGCCGTCTTATTTATTCCGGCGCTTGTTTTTGCTGTGTCCTGGCTTCCTGTTTCCGTCCTTGACTTCGGATGTACTTGGGTCGCTGGTGCTACATCGGGCTAACCAGCTGTCCTCGCCCACGTGAAAGCGGGTCATGAGGCTTGTTAATGCTGCCATTGTTCTCAGCTTTTCTTGGCCGAGGTGTCTGGCGAGCCATTCGTCTCAAACGCTGTGCTTGAAAGCTGCTAAGGCTTCGGCGTCCGGGCAGTCGACTATTTGGTTCTTTTTAGTGAGAAACCTATTCCAAAGCTTTCGGGCTGACTCTCCGGGTTGTTGAGTTATATGACTTAAATCGTCTGCATCTGGTGGTCGGACATAGGTCCCTTGAAAATTTGCTCGAAAAGCGTCCTTGAGCTCTTCCCAGCTTCCAATCGAGTTTTCGGGGAGGCTTTTAAGCCAGTGCCGAGCTAGCCATTTGAGCTTGAGGGGTAAGTACTTGATGGCATGGAGATCGTCTCCTCGAGCCATGTGGATATGGAGGATGTAGTCCTCAATCCAGACCCCAGGGTCTGTCATTCCGTCGTACGCCTCTATGTTTACGGGTTTGAATCCCTCTAGAAATTCATGGTCCAGCACCTCATCGGTGAAACATAGGGGGTGTGCGGCACCCCTGTATTTGGGTGTACTGTGGTGTTCGGATTTTGTTGTGTTGCATTGCATGCTAGAGCGCGCTTGCTTGGCCCATAGATGGATCTGGTTGCGCCGTCCTTTTGATGCGAGCCCTCACATGGATCGCGTACTGGCTTGTGTGCGGCGTCGTTTGCCGCTCTATGTTGGCCACGAGGTCATCTATCCGACCGGATAGCTGTTTTGTTTTTTGATTGTGGGGGATCTAAGGACTCCTCATCGAATTCAGGTAGCAACTTTCGCTTCGGGTAGCTCTTTGTGTGGCGACTACCGCCGTACTTTGCTGCAGTGTTGAGTACTTTACTCCATCTAATTCTGAGTGTGTCTTGTGCAGCCCTGAGCCTTTGCTTCTTCTTTTTCAGACTCCTCGCAGTGGCAACAAGCCTTTGATGGGTATTCTGTTGCTCCGGGTGCCTCTCTAGTGTGATGTCATCCAGACTGTTATCTGCGCCGGAGACGGGTTGTTCGGTTTGATTCTCCGTGTTGTCATGGTCGGACGGTGGTTCAATGCCGTGTTTGTCGTCCGCTGGCTCACCCTGCTCTATCACTGGGTCTATATGATCGTTGTTTCTGCCGAGGCGGGATTTGGAGCGGTGCTTACGCCGCCGCTTTGACTGCTTCTCGAGGGAACGATCCTTCGCTGCGTCCTTCCGTTCCTCGTCGACGTTTTCTTTGGGTGTGTCCACCATGTATACATCATATGATGAAGTGGGCGTCCAGTGCCCTATGGGCAGTGGCTCCTGTTCGCCTCCTGCATCATCGTCCATACCATCAATGTCTTCGAAGTCGAAGGCGAGCATGCCGGTCAAGTCGTCGATAGTGGCTACTAAGTGGGTGGTGGGTAGGCGGCGAATTTCTTCGTCGTCCGCATCCCGATCTGGCCGGCCATAGTTCGGCCAGGACTCTCTTGACAAGGAGAGAGACCTTAATGAGTTCAGTATGTCGCCAAAGGGCGAGTGCTAAAAGATATCCGCGGAGGTGAACTCCATGATCGGCGCCAAATTGGATTCGATAGGCACGGGCGCCGGCGGTTCGGAGTCCGTGGCCGGGGAAGAATCCGGCAGTTCGGCGTCACGGCTCCCGTGAAGGGTAAGGTCGGTATTTGGCTCGATCGCCGCTGAAGATGCGGCCTCCATGGCGGGGTCTATCCACCCGTAATTGGATGGCGCAACTGGCTCCGAATTGAGAGTCGGAGCGGTCGCCGGTGCGATCTCCCGAACACTGCCCGATGGAAGAGCTAAATCATGCTCATCGTGACCGTACGGCGCACTCGGCAAGGGCTCGAATCCGTCGAAGATCAAGTCTCTGTGGATGTCGGTCGTGTGGTTTATGCTTCCAAACCTAACCTGGTGGCCAGGGGCGTAACTCTCGATCTGCTCCAGATGGCCAAGCGAGTTGGCCCGCAGTGCGGAGCCGCCGAATACAAAGATCTATCCGAGGAGAAAAGTCTCACCCTGGACTGCATCGCTATCGATGATTGAAGGAGCCATCCAGCCTAACGATGACGACACATAGGAACTCTCAATGAAAGCACCAATGTTGGTGTCAAAACCGACGGATCTCGGGTAGGGGGTCCCGAACTGTGCGTCTAGGCGGATGGTAACAGGAGACGTGGGACACGATGTTTTTACCCAGGTTCGGGCCCTCTCGATGGAGGTAAAACCCTACTACTGCTTGATTGATCTTGATGATATGAGTATTACAAGAGTTGATCTACCACAAGATCGAAGAGGCTAAACCCTAGAAGCTAGCCTATGGTATGATTGTTGTTCTTGGTCCAACGGACTAAACCCTCCGGTTTATATAGACACCGGAGGGGGCTAGGGTTACACAGAGTTGGTTACAAGTAAGGAGATCTACATATCTGTACTGCCAAGCTTGCCTTCCACACCAAGGAGAATCCCATCCGGACACGGGACGAAGTCTTCGATCTTGTATCTTCATAGTCCAACAGTCCGGCCAAAGGAGATAGTCCGGCTGTCCGGATACCACCTAATCCAGGACTCCCTCACACTCTTTGAAGTACTTTGTGTTGGTTTGAATAGATGAATCTGAGATTGTGTAATGCATATCGTATAATCATACCCACGGATACTTGAGGTGACATTGGAGTATCTTGGTGACATTAGGGTTTTGGTTGATTTGTGTCTTAAGGTGTTATTCTAGTACGAACTCTATGATAGATTGAACGGAAAGAATAGCTTCATGTTATTTTACTACGGACTCTTGAATAGATTGATCAGAAAGGATAACTTTGAGGTGGTTTCGTACCCTACCATAATCTCTTCGTTTGTTCTCCGCTATTAGTGACTTTGGAGTGACTCTTTGTTGCATGTTGAGGGATAGTTATATGATCCAATTATGTTATTATTGTTGAGAGAACTTGCACTAGTGAAATTATGAACCCTAGGCCTTGTTTCAACGCATTGCAATACAGTTTGTGCTCACTTTTACCATTAGTTACCTTGCTGTTTTTATATTTTCAGATTACAAAAACCTTTATCTACCATCCATATACCGCTTGTATCACCATCTCTTCGGCGAACTAGTGCACCTATGCAATTTACCATTGTATTGGGTGTGTTGGGGACACAAGAGACTCTTTGTTATTTGGTTGCAGGGTTGCTTGAGAGAGACCATCTTCATCCTACACCTCCTACGGATTGATAAACCTTAGGTCATCCACTTGAGGGAAATTTGCTACTGTCCTACAAACCTCTGCACTTGGAGGCCCAACAACGTCTACAAGAAGAAGGTTGTGTAGTAGACATCAAGCTCTTTTCTGGCGCCGTTGGCGGGGAGGTTAGCGCTTGAAGGTATATCTTTAGATCTTGCAATTGAATCTTTTAGTTTCTTGTTTTATCACTAGTTTAGCTTATAAAAGAAAACTACAAAAAATGGATTTGAGTTTGCCTCATACGCTTCATCTTTTTAATATCTTTCGTGAGTATGATGGAAAGTAAAATTGTGCCAAAGTGTTAGAAGAAGAATGAATTAAAATGTTTGGCACTAAATCTTTGAATGATGAGCATGATTGCAATGTTATTAGTATGAACTTGAATATCCATAGTACAAATGATGATTGCACTACTCATGATGAAAATATCTCTTATAAGCATGTCGATTTTTGTGGAGTGCATAGAGTTTGCAAGTACATACCAAAATGGGAAGATAGATTTTGCAAGAGGCATAAGTACTTAGAAACTAAATGGTTGCAAGAAAGGCTAGATGTTTGTGCTGAAAATTTAAATTTTCTTAGCCGTACTTGTGAACTTTGCAATGAACGTGGTCATTTAACTATCTAATGCAAATTATTTCATGATCTAATCGTTTCCAAAAATTGTGATGACTTGATTTCCCTTGCACATCATAATAAAGTTAGTTTGCTTATGGGTTATGAAGAAATGAAACGTATAACTAACTATCTTCCAGTATTTGCCCGTGATAAACTTCTTGATTTTGATCTAGAGGAAATTTATATGTATTGTGCGGTGAATTGCATTGAAAATCCTTATATTGCCAATTACAAAAGACAAGACAACAAATAGAAGATGAAGAGAATACTAATGAAAGGGAAGAGGCTTCCCAATATCCTCCTATTATTTCTTATGATGAATCACATAACGAGGAGGAACCTTCTATTCAACCAATCTCATTAATAAGGAGCTCCAAAAGAGGGTTGAACCCACCCATGATGTGAAGAAGAAAAAGAAAAAAAATGGAGAAGCAAAGGTAAAAAGGTATCCCTCCCAAATGATGTTACTCCTACTACTCATCGTGATGATGATACTCCCTCCTTTCCGGTTTATTGGGCTTATCTCAAAATTTTAGTTTTTCCATTTTATAAGGCTCAATTTGGTTGTTCCCCATCACATGTTCAGACTTCAAGGTGCATTAAATCATTGCATGCAAGTATTAAGAGAAAATTGACCAATGCATGCACTTTATGCATGCATGCATTCCAATTAATGCACTCGTAAACATAATTTTTTGAGGAAAACAAGAGCATTAATTGGGTGCTTCTGCAAACTACAAAAAATATTCCACCACTCATCATCTACCTTGGTTGGTGAGATTTTTGAATTGAGCCTTATAAACTAGAAAGGAGGGAGTAATTGCTATACTATTGGTGATATCCATACAATTAATGATGAGAGTGATTATGCTTATGATATGAAAAGGCCCAAGCTTGGGATGCTATGTTTGATGAAGATGATGTTTCTGAGAATATATTTGCTACAATTAATGTTAGTCCCAAGCTTGGGGATGCTACGTTTAATGAAGATGATATTTTTAGCCTCCCAAGTTTTGATATGCAAATTTGTTATGATGATAGTATGCCTCCTACTTATGATGATTATATTGATGAAAGTGGGTTTGGAAGAGTGTCGACTTTAGGAAGTAGTAATCCCACTATTTTGGAGGATGTTGAATCTTATTTTGATAATTATTAAAGTGGATTTGGAGAGTTCATGACTTTATTTAGTGATGATTCCACTATCTTGGAAGAGGTTTCAATCGATTATGATGAGAACAAAGTTGCTACTTATGATGATTATTGTGATGATACTTATGCTATAAAAAGTAGTGATGATTATATTTATAAAACTTGTCACGATTATTATTACCCCTTTTTTGAACATTACTCTTTTAATATGGAAACAATTTATAGTATTCGAGTTTCTTATGATACTCCCACTATTCCGAATGAGAAGAACTTTGCTTATGTGGAGAGTAATAAAATTTCTATGCTTGTAGATCATGAAAAGAATGCTTTATGTGATAGTTATATTGTTGAATTCATTCATGATGCTACTGAAAATTATTATGAGGGAGGAACATATGCTTGTAGGAATTGCAATAATATCAAGTTTCCTCTCTATGCGCATAAAATCTTGAAGTTATGCTTGTTTTGCTTTCCTATGCTAGTTGATTATTGTTCCCATAAATTGTTTGCTCACAAAATCCCTATGCATAGGAAGTGTATTAGGCTTAAATGTGCTAGTTATATTCTTCATGATGCTCTCTTTATGTTTCAATTCTTATCTTTTATGTGAGCATCATTGAAATCATCATGCCTAGCTAGGGGATAGCGCTTGTTGGGAGGCAACCCAATCTTATTTTTGTTCCTTGCTTTTTGCTCCTGTTTAGCATTAAATAATTTATCTAGCCTCTGTTTAGATGTGGTTTTATGTTTTAATTAGTGTTTGTGCCAAGTAGAACATTTGGGAAGACTTGGGTGAAGTCTCTGTGATCTTGCTGTAAAAAATAGAAACTTTAGTGCTCACGAGATTAGCTGCCATTATTTACTGGAGAGTGCTATTAAGTTGATTATTTTTGCAGAGGATTAATAGACAAATTCCTTAGGTCCACCAATTTATTTGAGAATTTTATGAGTTCCATAAGTATACGTTTGATCCAGATTACTACAGATTGTTCTGTTTTTGACAGATTCTGTTTTCTATGTGTTGTTTGCTTATTTTGATGAATCTATGAGTAGTATCGGAAGGTGTGAACCATATATGAGTTGGAATACAGTATATATTACACCAATATGAATTTAGAATGAGTTCACAACAGTACCTAAGTGGTGATTTATTTTCTTATACTAACGGAGCTTATGAGTTTTCTGTTAAGTTTTGTGTTGTGAAGTTTTCAAGTTTTGGGTAAAGATTCGATGGACTATGGAATAAGGAGTGGCAAGAGCCTAAGCTTGGGGATGCCCAGGTCACCCCAAGGCAATATTCAAGGACAACCAAGAGCCTAAGCTTGGGGATGCCCCGGAAGGCATCCCCTCTTTCGTCTTCGTTCATTGGTAACTTTACTTGGAGTTATATTTTTATTCACCACATGATATGTGTTTTTCTTGGAGCATCAATTTATGTTGTTTGGATTTGCTTTATGTTATTTAGAAAAATGTTTTGCATCTTTTATTTCAATATAAGTGGCATTGATAGCCTTTACTATGCCTATTTTACAAGTCTTCATATTGCTGTTTGAAAACAGAAAGTTTACCGGTGTCGCAATAATTCCTTAGAAAAGTCAGAATGTTATAAAGTGTTGAAACCTTTTGCATATTAAGATCTGATAAATTTAATACATTGGTAATTTTATTTCATAATTGTTTGAGCTAGGGAAGTATGGATCTTGCTGCACTCTTTACAGACTGTCCTGTTTAGGCAGATTATTGTTATGTTTGCATTGTTTGCATATGTTTGCTTCTTTAATGATTCTATTTGAGTATAGGACTATTAAATATGAAGAGGCATTTAGTATGCAATGTTGAATAATAATTTTAGTGATTTGCTACAGTATAGTATGATAAGGTTTTTGCATTGGTTTATACTAACTTATCTCACGAGTCCGTGATGAGTTTTGTGTGGATGAAGCTTTTGAGATTTAGGGAGACCGTGATATGAGAGGAATTAAGGAGACACAAAAGCTCAAGCTTGGGGATGCCCAAGGCATCCCAAGATAGTATTTCAAGAAGTCTCAAGCGTCTAAGCTTGGGGATGCCCCGGTTGGCATCCCACCTTTCCTCCTCAACAACTATCGGTTAGTTTCGGTTGATCCTAAGTTTTTGCTTCTTCACATGATGTTTGCCATTCTTAGAATGTCATTTTACTTTGTTTTGATTGCTGTTTGAATAAAATATCAAGATCTGGAATTATTAAATGGGAGAGTCTTCACATAGTTGCATAATTATTCAACTACTCATTGATCTTCACTTATATCTTTTGGAGAAGTTTGTCATTTGCTCTAGTGCTTCACTTATATCTTTTAGAGCACGGTGGTGGTTTTATTGTATAGAAATAATTGATCTCTCATGCTTCACTTATATTATTTTGAGAGTCCTTTAGAACAGCATGGTAATTTTCTTTTGATATAATAAAAAACTTTCATATAAGTGCATTGAATATTAAGAGAAGTTTGATACTTGATGATTGTTTTGAGATATGGAGATAGTGATATTAAAGTCATGCTAGTTGAGTAGTTGTGAATTTGAGAAATAATTGTGTTGAAGTTTGTGATTCCCGTAGCATGCACGTATGGTGAACCGTTATGTGACGAAGTTGGAGCATGATTTCTTTATTGATTTTCCTCCATATGAGTGGCGGTCGGGGACGAGCGATGGTCTTTTCCTACCAATCTATCCCCCTATGAGCATGCGCATAGTACTTTGTTTCGATAACTAATAGATTTTTGCAATAAGTATGTGAGTTCTTTATGACTAATGTTGAGTCCATGGATTATACGCACTCTCACCCTTCCACCATTGCTAGCCTCTCTAGTACCGCGCAACTTTCGCCGGTACCATAAACCCACCATATATCTTCCTCAAAACAGCCACCATACCTACCTATTATGGCATTTCCATAGCCATTCCGAGATATATTGCCATGCAACTTACCAATGTTTCATTTATCATGACATGCTCCATCATTGTCATATTGCTTTGCATGATCATGTAGTTAACATCATATTTGTGGCAAAGCCACCTATCATAATTCTTCCATACATGTCACTCTTGATTCATTGCACATCCCGGTACACCGTCGGAGGCATTCACATAGAGTCATATTTTGTTCTAAGTATTGAGTTGTAATCATTAAGTTGTAAATAAATAGAAGTGTGATGATCATCAATAATAGAGCATTGTCCCAAAAAAAGTCCAAATAAAAAAAGTAAGGCCCAAAAAAGAGAAAATAAAAAGGGGCAATGCTACTATTCTTTTTCCACACTTGTGCTTCAAAGTAGCACCATGATCTTCATGATAGAGAGTCTCCTATGATATCACTTTCATATACTAGTGGGAATTTTTCATTATAGAACTTGGCTTGTATATTCCAACGATGGGCTTCCTCAAAATGCCCTAGGTCTTCATGAGCAAGCGAGTTGGATGCACACCCACTTAGTTCCTTTTGTTGAGCTTTCATATACTTATACCTCTAGTGCATCCGTTGCATGGCAATCCCTACTCACTCACATTGATATCTATTGATGGGCATCTCCATAGCCCTTTGATACGCCTAGTTGATGTGAGACTATCTTCTCCTTTTTGTCTTCTCCACAACCACCATTCTATTCCACATATAGTGCTATGTCCATGGCTCACGCTCATGTATTGCGTGAAGACTGAAAAAGTTCGAGAACATCAAAAGTATGAAACAATTGCTTGGCCTGTCATCGGGGTTGTGCATGATTTAAATATTTTGTGTGGTGAAGATGGAGCATAGCCATACTATATGATTTTGTAGGGATAGCTTTCTTTGGCCATGTTATTTTGAGAAGACATAATTGCTTTGTTAGTATGCTTGAAGTATTATTATTTTTATGTCAATATTAAACGTACGTCTTGAATCCTATGGATCTGAATATTCTTGCCACAATAAAGAGAATTACATGGATAAATATGTTAGGTAGCATTCCACATCAAAAAATTTGTTTTTATCATCTACCTACTAGAGGACGAGCATGAATTAAGCTTGGGGATGCTGATACATCTCCAATGTATCTATAATTTTTAATTGTTCCATGCTATTATATTATCAACCTTGGAAGTTTTATATGCATTTATATGATATTTTATATGATTTTTGGGACTAACCTATTAACCTAGAGCCCAGTGCCAGTTTCTGTTTTTTCCTTGTTTTAGAGTATCACAGAAAAGGAAAATCAAACAAAGTCCAATTGACCTGAAACTTCACGGAACTTATTTTTGGACCAGAAGAAGCCCACAGAGTATCGGAGATGGACCAGGAGAGTCCCGGGCTGCCCACGAGGGTGGTGCGCGCCCCATACCTCGTGGACAGCCCGGAGATCCACCGACGTACTTCTTCCTCCTATATATATCCATATACCATAAAAACTTCGAGCAACACAGTAGATCAGGAGTTCCGCCGCCAGCCTCTGTAGCCACCGAAAACCAATCTAGACCCGTTTTGGCACCCTGATGGAGGGGGAATCCCTCTCCGGTGGCCACCTTCATCATCCCGGTGCTCTCCATGACAAGGAGGGAGTAGTTCTCCCTCGGGGATGAGGGTATGTACGAGTAGCTATGTGTTTGATCTCTCTCTCTCTCATGTTCTTGAGGTGGTACGATCTTGATGTATCGCGAGCTTTGCTATTATAGTTGGATCTTATGATGTTTCTCCCCCTCTACTCTCTTGTAATGGATTGAGTTTTCCCTTTGAAGTTATCTTATCGAATTGAGTCTTTAAGGATTTGAGAACACTTGATGTATGTCTTGCGTGGGATACCCGTGGTGACAATGGGGTATTCTATTGATCCACTTGATGTATGTTTTAGTGATCAACTTGCGGGTTCCGCCCATGAACCTATGCATAGGGGTTGGCACATGTTTTCGTCTTGACTCTCCGGTAGAATCTTTGGGGAACTCTTTGAAGTACTTTGTGTTGGTTTGAATAGATGAATCTGAGATTGTGTGATGCATATCGTATAATCATACCCACGGATACTTGAGGTGACACTGGAGTATCTAGGTGACATTAGGGTTTTGGTTGATTTGTGTCTTAAGGTGTTATTCTAGTACGAACTCTATGATAGATTGAATGGAAAGAATAGCTTCATGTTATTTTACTACGGACTCTTGATAGATCGATTAGAAAGGATAACTTTGAGGTGGTTTCGTACCCTACCATAATCTCTTTGTTTGTTCTCCGCTATTAGTGACTTTGGAGTGACTCTTTATTGCATGTTGAGGGATAGCTATATGACCCAATTATGTTATTATTGTTGAGAGAACTTGCACTAGTGAAAGTATGAACCCTAGGCCTTGTTTCAATGCATTGCAATACCGTTTGTGCTCACTTTTATCATTAGTTACTGCTGTTTTTATATTTTCAGATTACAAAAACCTTTATCTACCATCCATATACCACTTGTATCACCATATCTTCGCCGAACTAGTGCACCTATACAATTTACCATTGTATTGGGTGTGTTGGGGACACAAGAGACTCTTTGTTATTTGGTTGCAGGGTTGCTTGAGAGAGACCATCTTCATCCCACGCCTCCTACGGATTGATAAACCTTAGTTCATCCACTTGAGGGAAATTTGCTACTGTCCTACAAACCTTTGCACTTGGAGGCCCAACAATGTCTACAAGAAGAATTTTGTGTAGTAGACATCAGAGGCCAGGCTTGAAGCTATGGAGCAAGATGTCTTCCACTACAAGGGGATGGTGGAGCGTGGACTCAATGCCAATCACATCATGATCGCGGACCTTTCTCGTGATCTCATGGTGGATGGCAAGCCCATGAAGGACATCGTCTTCACACTCAACGAGAAAATCAACTTCCTCCAAAGCCAGATCTATGATCTCCAAAACCAAGTCTTTGAACATGAGGCAAGGTTTAAAGGTATGAGTTTGACTGCTAGTCGCAGCACCCGTGAGACTCACTCCTCCTCTTATCATGGTGGGCCACTTACATGGAAATCCGAGGACAATATTTCTTCATCACCGCCACCTTCTTCTTCATCACTAAAAGAGAATTGAGTATCGGGTATGGGCACTCCCCTTGGCTTCCACCAAGCTTGGGGGAGGTGCCCTGGTATCGTATCATCCCTGAGGGAGTCCTGGATTAGGGGGTCTCCGGACAGCCGGACTATATCCTTTGGCCGGACTATTAGACTATGAAGATACACGATTGAAGACTTCGTCCCGTGTCCAGATGGGACTCTACTTCACGTGGAAGGCAAGCTAGGCAGTACGGATATGGATATCTCCTCCTTTGTAACCGACCTTGTGTAACCCTAACCCCTTCCGGTGTCTATATAAACCGGAGGGTTTTAGTCCGTAGGACAACATACAATCATACCATAGGCTAGCTTCTAGGGTTTAGCCTCTCCGATCTCGTGGTAGATCAACTCTTGTAATACCCATATCATCAAGAATAAACCGAGCAGGACGTAGGGTTTTACCTCCATCAAGAGGGCCCGAACCTGGGTAAAACATCGTGTCCCCTGCCTCATGTTACCATCCGCCTTAGACGCACAGTTCGGGACCCCCTACCCGAGATCCGCCGGTTTTGACACCGATATTGGTGCTTTCATTGAGAGTCATCTATGTAGTCGCCATTAGGCTTGATGGCTCCTTCGATCATCGATGGCGATGCAGTCCAGGGTGAGACTTTTCTCCCTGGACAGATCTTTGTATTCGGCCGCTTTGCACTGCGGGCCAACTCGCTTGGCCATCTGGAGCAGATCGAGAGTTACTCCCCTGGACATCAGGTCAGGTTTGGAAGCTTAAACTACACGGCCGATATCCGCGGAGACTTGATCTTCGACGGATTCGAGGCCCCACTTAGTGCGCCACACGGTCATGATGAGCATGATTTAGCTCTGCCATCGGACAGTGTCCAGGAGATCTTGCCGGCAACTGCTCTGACCCTCAATTCGGAACCGGTTGCGCCATCCATGGACGGGTGGATAGACCCCGCCACGGAGGCCGTATCCTCAGCGGTGATCGAGCCGAATATCGACCTTATCCTTCATGAGAGCTGTGTTACCAAACTGCCGGATCCTTCTCCGACCGCGGACTCCGAACCGCCTGCGCCCGTGCCTACCGAATCCGATTGGGCGCCGATCATGGAGTTTACCTCCACGTATATTTTTCAGCACTCGCCCTTTGGCGACATACTGAACTCATTAAGGTCTCTCTCCTTGTCAGGAGAATCCTGGCCGAACTATGTCCGGCAGGATTGGGATGCGGATGACGAAGAAATTCACCGCCCACCCACCACCCACTTAATAGCCACTGTCGACGACCTAACCGACATGCTCGACTTCGACTCCGAAGACATCGACGGTATGGACGACGATGCGGGAGACGAAGAGGAACCACTGCCCACAGGGCACTGGACAACCACCTCATCATATGATATATATATGGTGGACACACCCAAAGAAGGCAATGGCGATGAGACAGCAGAGGATGACCCCTCCAAGAAGCAACCCAAGCGCCAACGTCAGCGGCTCCACTCTAAGTCTCGCCAAAGCAAAAGCGGTGACACCGGCACAGGAGATAATACCACTCCGGACAGTGCCAAAGACGACAACAATCCCCTCTAGCAAGATTTAGGGTAGGAGGATGGAGAAGCCAGCCCTCCCGAGAGAGCGGCAGATGGAGAGGCGGAGGATGATAATTACATGCCTCCCTCCGAACACAAGACAAGCCTCGACGATGATGAATTCGTCGTGCCAGAGGATCCCGTCAAACAAGAGCGCTTCAAGCGCCGGCTTATAGCCACGGCAAACAGCCTTAAGAAAAAGCAACAACAGCTTCAAGCTGATCAAGATTTGCTAGCTGACAGATGGACTGAAGTCCTTACGGCCGAGGAATATAAACTCGAACGCCCCTCCAAGAGTTACCCGAAGCGCAGGTTGCTACCCCGACCGGAGGAGGAAGCACTCAAACCTACATCTCCAGCATATGATGCGGCTGACCGGCCACCTCGTGGCCGTGATAGAGAGGCATTTCAGCCAAAAGCTCAGCCCGCACTCCGGCACCACTCAAATAAAAATGTCATGGCATGGGGAAATAAGCCAGACCTGCAAGACGTATTGGAGGACAAAGCAAAACATGCAAGATCGATCTACGGATCACAAGGGCACGCCACTATGCGAGACGATAACCGTCACGCCGGATACAGTAAAAGTCAGTCCGGCCGGGCCGAACACAGCCGGCAAGACTCATTTGAGCTGCGTCGCGACATAGCCCAGTACAGAGGCACCGCACACCCCCTATGCTTCACAGACAAAGTAATGGATCATCAAATCCTAGAGGGTTTCAAGCCCGTAAATATAGAATCATACGACAGCACAACAGATCCTACGGTGTGGATCGAGGATTTCCTCCTGCACATCCATGTGGCCCGCGGTGATGATCTACATGCCATCAAATACCTCCCACTTAAACTCAAAGGACCAGCTCGGCATTGGCTCAACAGCTTGTCAGCAGAGTCCATTGGTTGTTGGGAAGATCTGAAAGCCACATTCCTCGACAACTTTCAGGGCACTTATGTGCGACCACCAGATGCTGATGACTTGAGCCACATAATTCAGCAGCCAGAGGAATCGGCCAGGCAATTCTGGACACGGTTCCTAACAAAGAAAAATCACATTGTCGACTGTCCGGATGCGGAGGCCCTAGCAGCTTTCAAACACAACAACTGTGACGAATGGCTCGCCCAGCACCTCGGCCAGGAAAAGCCGAAATCCATGGCAGCCCTCACGACACTCATGACCCGCTTTTGTGCAGGAGAGGACAGCTGGCTGGCTCGTAGCAACAACATATCAAAGAACCATGGTACTTTGGATACCAAGGACGGCAATGGCAGGTCACGTCGCAACAAACATAAGCGTCGCATTAACAACGACAATACCGACGATACGGCAGTCAATGCCGGATTCAAAGGCTCTAAACCCGGTCAGCGGAAAAAAACCATTCAAAAGAAGCACTCCGGGCCCGTCCAGTTTGGACCGCATACTCGATCGCTCGTGTCAAATACACGGCACCCCCGATAAGCCAGCCAACCACACCAACATGGATTGTTGGGTGTTCAAGCAGTCCGACAAGTTAAATGCCGAAAACAAAGATAAGGGGTCACATAGCGATGACGAGGAGGAACCCCGGCAGCCAAACACTGGAGGACAGAAGAGGTTCCCACCACAAGTGCGGACGGTGAACATGATATACGCAACCCACATCCCCAAGAGGGAACGGAAGCGTGCACTCAAGGACGTATACGCGTTGGAGCCAGTCGCCCTAAAGTTCAACCCATGGTCCTCCTGTCCGATCACCTTCGATCGTAGGGACCACCCCACTAGTATCCGTCACGGCGGATTTGCCGCACTAGTCCTAGACCCAATCATTGACGGATTTCACCTCACTCGAGTCCTTATGGATGGCGGCAGCAGCCTGAACCTGCTTTATCAGGACACAGTGCGCAAAATGGGCATAGACCCCTCAAGGATCAAACCCACAAAACGACCTTTAAAGGCATCATACCAGGTGTAGAGGCCCATTACACAGGCTCAGTAACACTAGAAGTGGTCTTCGGATCTCCGGATAACTTCCGAAGCAAAGAGTTAATCTTCGACATAGTCCCGTTCCGCCGTGGCTATCATGCACTGCTAAGGCGAACCGCATTTGCGAGATTCAATGCGGTACCGCACTATGCATATCTCAAGCTCAAGATGCCAGGACCTAGGGGGTCATCACAGTCAATGGAAATACAGAACGCTCTCTCCGAACGGAGGAGCACACTGCGGCCCTCGCAGCAAAAGCGCAAAGCAGCCTCTTAAGGCAATCCACCAGTTCGGTGATTCAAGATCCAGACACATTCAAGCGCGCCCAGAGTAATCGGCAACAAGACTGCCTGGCACATTCCGAGCTCGCATAGCAATGCGGCCCCCACCCCGGTTCCAGCCAGACGACGAAATCTCTGCCACGCGTACATAACTACGCATTAAAAATACCATGGGCACAGGTGGGGAGGGGGCACGACTACGACAAGCCCCAAGACACGGCTCAACCGCACTAGGGGCTGCCCACTTTGTTATTTTTCTCTTTCAGGACTTTAATCTCTGGAAACCCTGTCCGGCAGCATGATCGCCGGATACATGATGCAGCGACCAAGGAGGGAGAAAGCTACGTCACACCACGGAACTCCTAGGTGGATTACGATAACGAGTGAAATACTTGCTTTAATACAATTCCTCAGCTTGCCCTTGGAGGGGACATGTCAAATAGTCCTACTTTTCGCTTATCACACTACTTGTATCATTCGGCTTTAACACACCTTTTTGAATAAACAATGCATAGCACTAAGACTATTATTGCATTCTTCCTTTTATATATATATGATCATTCATGACATCCAGCACCCGTACACTCTGGTACGGCCAATACGCTAGGGGCTTACGCATACCCCATAATACGGCGTGAGAAGTCCGAGCACTTTCAACAGTGCGGCACCCCGAACTTATAACACTATATGCATCAGCTCCGAATCATGTCTTGGGTCAATAGTTGGGTTTGCCTGGCTCCCATGTTTTGGTACCTTACGTTCCGCTATATCGGCTAAGGTAGCACTGGGAGAACTATTGCGATTGTGCCCCGATTGTGCTGGGCTAAGTACCTCAGTAGAGAAAGCTAAAACTGACTGTCATGATAAGGCGAGAGACTGCTCGCTGTTCGAGAGGTTTCGAGTCCCTAAAGACTTATGCTGCTTAGAGCGAGGAGTCGGCTCTGTCCGACTTAAGGCATGTATAGCGCCCCGAATTTGGCCTTCCGAATACCAGGGGCTTCGCCGAAATTTAAAATTATAGAATTCTATGGCTAAGTGAGAGTGATAAAGCATTATAGTCTGATTGCCTTGTTCGTTGTGCTGAGCACCTCCCTCAAAGGATCGAAAAATAGGAACAAGAGTGCTCAGGTTTATCCCGAACACCCCAGCACTCGTGGCATGGGGGCAGAAGCCGACGACTAGCCATCTCTCATATTTGATAAACAGCCGAACATAAGGTAATATTTTAAATTCAAACAAGCGTTGCATAGCACATATGAACAAGTTTTCATCATACAGGATCACACGAGCAAGTTCATTCAAATATTACATCTTTGGAACACTCGTCCGCTACAAGACGGGCACCCTTCAGGACACCCTCATAATACATCTCGGGGTGGCGATGCTCCTTGCCCTACGGTGGCCCCTCCTTCACCAGCTTCATGGCGTCCATCTTGGCCCAGTGCACCTTCGCACGGGCGAAAGCCCGGCGTGCACCTTCGATGCAGACGGACCGCTTGATGACTTCCAGCCGCGGGCAAGCATCCACAATCCGCCTCACCAGGCCGAAGTAGCTGTTGGGAAGGGTGTTGCCAGGCCACATCCGGACTATAAAGCCCTTCATGGCCTGTTCGGCCGCCTTGTGCAGCTCGACCATCTGCTTCAGCTGGTCGCTCATGGGCACCGGGTGTTCGGTCCCAGTATACTAGGACTAGAACAACTTCTCTGTCGAGCTTCCCTCCTTGGCCCAGTAAAATTTTGCGGCATCCGACATGCTGCGGGGCAAATCTGCGAATGCTCCTGGAGAGCTCCGGACTCGGGTAAGTAACAAGTAATTTACTTTCACATGCTTGCTCTGCATAAAGAATGCCTTACCCGCCGCTATCTTCTTCATCGCCTCAATCTCCAGGAGGGCCTTTTGGGCTTCGGCCTTGGCATTCTTTGCTCTCTTGAGGGCCGCGGCAAGCTCGGACTCTCGCATCTTCAAGTCAAGCTCCAAAGCCTCATGCTTCGTTACGAGAGCCTGGAGCTCTTGCTGCACCTCACCCACCCAGGCCTCTTGTTTCTCCCGCTCGGTGCGCTCCTTGGTCGCCTTCTCTTCGGCATCGGACAGTGCTTGCTTTAGGGTCGCCACTTCGGTCGTGGCCCCTGGCAAATTCATGATGATCCTGTCACTTTGCAATCGCATCTTATATATATATATATATATATATACACACACAAGGTATCACTTACCTTTGTTCTCCTCGAGCTGCCTCTTTGCAAGGTCGAGCTCCTTCTGGGACCCTTCAAGGTCCCGCTTCAGTGCGGTAACCTCCGCAATCAGTGCAGCAGAGGCCAGTAGCGAAGCCTGCATACGCATATAGACATACTTATGTTAGACTCATGTGATATTGTTTGATCCTCTATTCGGCTTTTCTTTGTGGACACCAAACAGAGCATCAGGGTTACTGTCTATGCGGTAATATTTTTTCTACATACTTACCTCAAAGCCTGTTAGAAGGCTGGTACAGGCTTCAGTCAGTCCGCTCTTGGCAGACTGAACCTTCTTAATCACCACACTCATAATAGTGAGGTGCTCTTCATCGATGGAAGCGCCACGAAGTGCTCCCAGTAGGTTGTCCGGTGCCTCTGGATGGACAGAGGTCACCGGCACGGGCGTCTTACCCCTTTTGGAAGGGGGCCGCCTGCCTGAGTCCGAAAACACTGGAGGTTCTGGCATGGTGTCCGGCTGAGTGCCGGACTTGGAGCCCCCGGGAGCCTTGCTCCCTTTGCTCCTGGAGTCCGGAAGGTCGCCTTGAGGCGCCTCCGGAACTGCCTCTCCCCGGCTCGGTGCCCCTTGAGACAATACCTCGGCATTGTCCATAGGGCAAGGGGAGGAGGCAGTCGGAAGTGGATCGCTATCCATATCCGATGAATCCAAGGAGTCGTCCGACGAGGATACGTCGATACAGGCTTGGGGCGGTCTGCATAATCATATACGGCGTTAGGAGAAGCAGTGCGACAACGGTATGCTATAGTTACTCTGGTATCCGAATACTTACGACTTCGCCAGGGGCTTGGCCCTGAGTAGCAACTCATCTTCGCCTTCGGAGGCGGTGGTGGAGTAGTCCGGAAGGAGGGTCCTCCCCTTCTTAGACCCTTCGGCCTCCCCGATTGGGGCGGCCTTCCTTTTCTTGTCTCCCCCAACTAGAGGGGGAGCATCTTCATATTCCTCCTCGTCTTCAGGGGAGGAGTGCGTCGTGGAGTTATCGGATGATGAGTCCGATACCACCTGGTGCCGGGAACTCTTTCGGGTTCCCTTGGCCTTCTTGGTCTTCTCCGCACCTTATAAGGAGTCGGAGTCAGCATCTCCGTCAGGTGGGTGTCCGCAGTGTCTTCGGGCAGAGGGGCCAGATAGTTGATCTGCTCTGATGCCTCCACCCAGTCCTATCAAGGGCATGGGAGCTCAGACTCCGCGCGTGGTTAAGCTATGGGAAGTAAAAATCCTTCCAGATGTACAAAACTCACCGGATTCGCAGGGCGCTTCGCGCTTAGCCCGCGGTCCTCGGTGAGAGAGGGAGGGACCTCGACACCCTTGAACAGCACCCTCCAGACGTCCTTGTGCGTCGTGTCGAAGAGCTCGCTCAGAGTCTGGTGCTGGGCTGGGTCGAACTCCCACAAGTTGAAATCCCGTTGTTGACACGGGAGGATCCGGCGGAAGAGCATGACCTCGACTATGTTGACAAGCTTGAGCTTCTTGCTTGCCATATTCCGGATACATTTCTGGAGTCCGTCCAGCTCCACCGATGAACCCGAGGATAGGCCCTTCTCTTTCCAGGAGGTGAGCCGTGTGGGGATTCCGGATCGAAACTTGGGGGCCGCCACCCAGTTGGTGTCGCGCGGCTCGGTGATGTAGAACCACGCCAATTGCCACCCCTTTATGGTCTCCACGAAGGAGCCTTCAAGCCATATAACATTGGGCATCTTGCCCACCATGGCTCCGCTGCATTCTGCTTGTTGGCCTCCCACCACCTTCGGCTTGATATTGAAGGTATTCAGCCACAGGCCGAAGTGGGGCCGGATGCGAAGCAAAGCCTCACACACGACGATGAACGCCAAAATGTTGAGGATGATGTTCAGGGCTAGATCATGAAAGTCCAGCCCGTAGTAGAACATAAGACCACAGACGAATGGATGGAGGGGAAACCCCAGTCCACGGAGGAAGTGGTGGAGGAAGACTACCCTCTCGTGAGGTTCCGGGGTGGGGAAGATCTGCCCCGCAGCGGGCAGCCGATGCGCGATATTCGCGGATAAGTATCCGGCTCCGCGCAGCTTTTTGATGTGTCCCTCCGTGACGGAGGAAGCCATCCACTTGCCTCCCGCTCTGGACATGTTTGGAGAAGGTTGAGGAGAAGGATGTGGACTTGGGCGTTGGAGCTCGAGTGCGCGAGAATGGATGAGCAAGGAGGAAGAAGGCGTGGGTAAAAAAAGGATAAACCTTATCCCTTTATAAGGGCGGTCGAAACTATGCGCCCCCACTAGCCTGGTAAAACTCGCTTATCCTCCAAGCGCCGTAATTGATGGCGCGGTTGGGTTACCCACGCCCGTATTGATGAGAATCCCGTAATAAGGGGGACACAATCTCTGCTTTGACAAGACGTGTCAAGAAACTGCCTCGTGTTATGTGCGGGGCTAGTTGAAGAAAAACGGTTCGAATGATCACCGCGCCATGGCATGATGTCATGTTGCCAAAACGTGTCAGAAGATTAGATTTGTGGAAATATTATTCTCTCTACAGTGGTATGTGGAACTTATTTTGCAGGATCGGACACTATCCTTTTATTCGAACTCTTCTGTGGTGTATCTGTAGGAGGAACCCGCCTTGCAATGTCGAAGACAACACTGCGCGCCGGACTCATCGTCATTGAAGCCTGGTTCAGGGGCTACTGAGGGAGTCCTGGATTAGGGGGTCTCCGAACAGCCGGACTATATCCTTTGGCCGGACTGTTAGACTATGAAGATACAAGATTGAAGACTTCGTCCCGTGTCCGAATGGGACTCTACTTCGCGTGGAAGGCAAGCTAGGCAGTACGGATATGGATATCTCCTCCTTTGTAACCGACCTTGTGTAACCCTAACCCCTTCTGGTGTCTATATAAACCAGAGGGTTTTAGTCCGTAGGACAACATATAATCATACCATAGGCTAGCTTCTAGGGTTTAGCCTCTCCGATCTCGTGGTAGATCAACTCTTGTAATACCCATATCATCAAGAATAAATCGAGCAGGACGTAGGGTTTTACCTCCATCAAGAGGGCCCGAACCTGGGTAAAACATCGTGTCCCCTGCCTCCTATTACCATCCGCCTTAGACGCACAGTTTGGGACCCCCTACCCGAGATCCGCCGGTTTTGACACCGACAATCCCCACTATCTTTTTGCCTTTACTTATTTTAGTTCGATCTTTTACTTTAGATGAATAAAAGTTTAGTTCTATCCTTTCTTTTCGAGAGCCTGCTTAGTGATCTATCCTTGTAATCATGTGTGAGATATATAATAAAGTTTAGTTTGAGTTTTTGCTTTCTTTATTTTCATTTTGCAATTAAAAGAAAGGAAATAAATGAAAAAGATCATATGCTAATCTTATGGTAGGTGATGACACCACATAAGGAAAAGTATAAGTAGAAAATTTTATTAGAGATTGACAAACCTAGCATTAGTCAATGATGCAACTCATGAAAGAATTAATAAGGGAAGAGAAGATTCACATATAAATATACTATCCTAGAAATCTTTTGTGATTGTGAGCCCTCATCAAAATATTATATGCCAAAACTGTTGACGTTGGACAAGGAAGACAACCTAATGATTCATGTTTGTTTATATTCACATATAAGTCATATTGTCATAGATCCTTTAACATATGGTTGCTTGCCCTACCTTTGCTAGCCAAAAATTCCGGACTAAGTACAAATACTACTTGTGCATCGAAAAACCCTTAAACCCAAATCTCATTTTCAAGAGTCCACTATACCTACATAGGGATTGAGCAAGATCCCTCAAGTAAGTTGTCATCGGTGCAAAAAGGCAATAAAAATGTTTCTAAAAGTGTGAGATCATTAGTGTAAGAGAAAATTGAGCGTTGCATGGACTTGTCATGGTGAAGAATAAAAGCTACAGACTTCATAATAAAGGTCGCTATCACAAGGGGCAATGCAAAGTGACGTTCTTTTGCATTAAGGGGTTGAGCATACAAACAAATAAGCGCATGGCAACCTCTGCTTCCCTCTGCGAAGGGCATATCTTTTACCTTTATGTATTTACTTTTATTCAAAGAGTCAAAGTTTTCTCGCTATGCCTTTTTATTTTTCTCCTTTGGCAAGCATCATGTGGTGAGGAAAGATCTAGGCACATATGTACAATTGAATATAGATAGCATGAGTTATTATTGTTGACATCACCCTTGAGGTGAATATGTTGGGAGGCGAAACTACAAGCCCGTATCTTTCTATGTGTCCGGTTGAAATGTTTTGCTCATGTGTACATGGTGAGTGTTAGCAATCATGTAAGACTATATGATGGTTGAGTATGTGGACTTGCCTAAAGGCTCCGACACACGACCCTTCCTGAAAAGATGATGAATTGTAGTTGCAAAGTTGACTGAGAACATAGTTTGTTGGTTTCTAATAGAGTTTTTTCTTTATACTTCAATAGTGTGATGAATTGCCACTTATTCATGAGAAGTCTATGATAAGAGTTCTATGATAAAAGCCTTATGTTTAAGTTTTTTGCTGTTATAATAATGAACATGATGCTTCTATGTCCGTATTTTGTTTTTATCGACACCTCTCTCTCTCTCTCTAAGCATGTGGACATGTTTTTTATTTTAGTTTTCGCCTGAGGACAAGCGAGGTCTAAGCTTGGGGGAGTTGATACGTCCATTTTGCATCATGTTTTCCTACTGTTATTTATGATGTTTTTATCTAATAACACTTTTTGGAGTAATTCTAATGTCTTTTCTCTCATAATATGCAAGGTATACACAAAGAGGGAGAATTCCGACAGCTGGAAATCTGGACTTGGAAAAGCTACGTCAGTCTACCTATTCTGCACAACTCCAAACAAGCTGAAACTTCACGGGGAATTTTTATGGAATATATGAGGAATATTTGAGCAAATAAGTACCAGACGGGGCCCATCAGGTGGGCACAACCCACCTGGGTGCGCCAGGGATCCCAGGCGCGCCCTGGTGGGTTGTGCTAACCCGGGCCCACCTCCGGTGCCCATCCTTTGGTATATAAGTCATTTTGACCTAGAAAAAATAAGGGGAGGACTTTCGGGATGGAGCGCCGCCGTCTCGAGGTAGAACTTGGGCAGGAACACTTTTGCCCTCCTGCGAAGCGAGGGGAACTTCCTTCCCAGAGGGGGAAATCATCGTCATCAACAACTCTCCCATCTTGGGGAGGGTCATCTCCATCAACATCTTCAACAACACCATCTCCTCTCAAACCCTAGTTCATCTTTTGTGTTCAATCTTGTTACCGGAACTATAGATTGGTGCTTGTGGGTGACTAGTAGTGTTGATTACATCTTGTAGTTGATTACTATATGGTTTATTTGGTGGAAGATTATATGTTCAGATCCAATATGCTATTTAATACCCCTCTAATCATGAGCATGTTTATCATTTGTGAGTAGTTACTTTTGTTCATGAGGTCACGGAAGAAATCATGTTGCAAGTAATCATGTGAAATTGATATGTGTTCAATATTTTGATAGTATGTATGTTGTGATTCCCTTAGTGGTGTCATGTGAACGTTGACTACATGGCACTTCACTATATTTGGGCCTAAGGGAATGCATTGTGGAGTAGCAATTAGATTATGGGTTGCGAGAGTGACAGAAGCTTAAACCCCAGTTTATGCGCTATTCCATAAGGGGCAGATTGGATCCAAAAGTTTAATGCTATGGTTAGAATTTATTCCTAATACCTTTCTCGTAGTTGCGGATGCTTGCGGGAGGGTTAATTATAAGTAGGAGGTTTGTTCAAGTAAGAACAGCACCTAAGCACCGGTCCACCCACTTATCAAATTATCAAAGTAGCGAACATGAATCAAGCCAACATGGTGAAAGTGACTAGATGAAAATCCCATGTACCCTCAAGAACGCTTTGCTTATCATAAGAAACCGTTTTGGCATGTCCTTTGCCTCAAAAGGATTGGGATACCTTGCTGCACTTTTTCTACTATTATCGTTACTTGCTCCCTACAAATTATCTTGCTATCAAACTACTCTGCTACTTACAATTTCAGCACTTGCAGACATTACCTTGCTGAAAACCACTTGTCATTTCCTTCATCTCCTCGTTGGGTTCGACACTCTTACTTATCAAAAAGAGCTACAATTTATCCCCTATACTTGTGGGTCATCAGTTCCCACATATTCTATGAAGATCTTTATTGGTCGTACCACAATGACAACATATGTTATTCCCTTTGTCATCGGTATGTTACTTGCCCGAGATTCGATTGTCGGTATCTTCTTACCTATATAGTTCAATCTCGTTACTAGCAAGTCTCTTTACTCGTTCTGTAATGCATCATCCCGCAACTAACTCATTAGTCACATTGCTTGCAAGGCTTATTATGATGTGCATTACCGAGAGGGCCCAGAGATACCTCTCCGATACTCGGAATGAGAAATCCTAATCTCGATCTATGCCAACCCAACAAACACCTTTGTAGATACTTGTAGAGAATTTTTATAATCACCCAGTTACGTTGTGACGTTTGATAGCACACAAGGTATTCCTCCGGTATCCGGGAGTTGCATAGTCAAGGAATATGTATATGACATGAAGAAAGCAATAGCAATAAAACTTAACAATCATTATGCTAAGCTAACGGATGGATCTTGTCCATCACATCATTCTCCTAATGATGCGATCATGTTCATCAAATGACAAGCATGTCCATGGTTAGGAAATTAACCATCTTTGATTAACGAGCTAGTCTAGTAGAGGCTTAACAGGGACACGATGTTTTGTCTATGTATCCACACATGTATCAAGTTTTAGGTTAATACAACTCTAGCATGAATAATAAACATTTATCATGATATAAGGAAATGTACAATAACAAATTTATTATTGCCTCTAGGGCATATTTCCTTCAGTAGCACATAAGCCTCGACCCCGAAGAGTATGAGGCCTACGAGGATCCATTCGAGGAACCTTGGTTAGAGACGCTTCGCAAGCGCCTAGCCAGCACGACCAAGAGCTACAAGAAAAATTCCCGGTAACTCGGGACCGACCAAGATCAGCTTAACAATTCATGGGTCGGGCTTTTGAGGGCCGAACAAGCACTTGACGATAAACTCATCGGCGCCAATCGATCTTACCCCTAGAGGAACCCGCTGCCAGAACTCGATGAGGAGGCTGGCGGCAGCGTCCTATCAAAGAGTGAATGGGTTGAAGTGCCCAACTGCCCTCCTCGTGGTCGAGATCGGCCTACCAATAGAAACAAGGATGTTTTCGAGACAACCGGGCGCCACCATTAAGGACAGAGCATCCATCCTAATCAATATATAAATCCTAGGAACGCCAACCAGTTGGACAGACGGGCTATCTGGCCTGGCTCGCCAAGCATGATGACGTACAAAACTACACGCGTGATTGACACGCTATCGGGTCCGATGTGCGTCACGCCACGACCAGGGTCCAGGGAGCTGCCCACCCGATGTGCTTCATCGATGAGGTAATGTGGCACTAGTTACCGAAAGGGTTTAAACCCATAAACATTGAGCAGTACGACGGAACTACGGACCCTGTTGTGTGGATTGAGGATTTCCTTATGCCCCGAGGTGATGATCTCCATGTTATAAGGTATCAACCTTTGAAGATCAAGGGACCGGCTCGGAATTGGCTTCACAACCTGCCTAAAAATTCTATTGGCAACCGAGAGCAATTATAGCTTGACATAGATTCTCTAATCCTCGTAATTAGAAGCCTAGTGTGGTTCTAATCTCCTCCCTCTAATTCTCCAGTGGCGATTAGCTCTGGGCGGCGAAGCACTGACGAATCGTGAAGGTCGTACGCTTGCAACCAAGTAGAGAGTTTGTGATTTCAGTCTTCTGTTCGAGGGATCGTTCATGGGCGGTTCGCGGGATCGCTCCTGTACGATATGAGGGACTCCAAGTACGATCTACACCGACTCGTCTACTTCCGCTGCACTCCGGAGTCGGTAACGATCTGTAAACCTTATATGCACCTTCATATTGTTCCTGGGTGATACTAGGGCAATTTTTTTGCTTTCTAATACGTTTCCCAACATAAGGGAATCAAGCTAGGGTTGTGTCCAGGGCATCGCGGGCATCTTTATCCATCGCTGGAGCCGTGGGATGGCTGACGTGTGCGCATCCGTGGAGTGTGTTGCCATGGCACGCGCTCTGCGTTGACCTGGCGGGAGGTGGGCAAAAGGCCTAGGTGGGCTGGGCTAGGCCGCACTGTGCACTCGCAACCCAGGTGCATAATGGGTCTTTCTCCATTTCCCTTTTCTTTTTTCTTTTTTGCATTATATTTTTATACTAAATGAATTTAGTTGCAAATGAAACTTGGCACACGACTACTATGTAATATTTTGCAATAGCTCACAAAGTTTGAGGTCATTCTGAAATTTTTACATTTAGTTTAGTATTTAAATGGGCATATCAAGTGTTGCTGGTCCACTTTAAATAAGTCTAGGGGCAATTTGGGAATTCAATAATGGTTGATTTCCTTATGGCAATTACTTGGGGATATTTTAGGATATTACCAACATTTTTGTTTTTCTGTTTGAAGAAATAATATTTTGACTTGCATTTTGAATTGGAATTGGAGTTGAGTTTGAATCAAAGTGGTGATTAACATAGTAGTCATGATGGCTAGGTAACTTTATTAGAGAACTTCAGCTTAATGCATGGGGGTGTTACAAAACTGGCATGCAGGTTGATACCAAAAACACAAGGGGGTTCTCGGAAAAGCAAAATTTTGACTTAAAATTAGACTACAGGTTGATTAATGATAACCCACAAGTATAGGGGATCGCAACAGTTTCCGAGGGTAGAGTATTCAACCCAAATTTATTGATTCGACACAAGGGGAGCCAAAGAATATTCTCAAGTATTAGCAGCTGAGTTGTCAATTCAATCACACCTGGAAACTTAATATCCGCAGCAAAGTATTTAGTAGCAAAGTAATATGATAGTAGTCGTAACGGTAGCAAAAGGTAACGGTAGCAAAAGTAATTTTTTGGTGTTTTATAGTGATGATAACAATAGCAACGGAAAAGTAAATAAGCGAAGAACAATATATGGAAAGCTCGTAGGCAATGGATCGGTCATAGAGAATTATGCCGGATGTGATCGATCATGTAACAGTCATAACCTAGGGTGACACAGAACTAGCTCCAATTCATCAATGTAATGTAGGCATGTATTCCGAATATAGTCATACGTGCTTACGGAAAAGAACTTGCATGACATCTTTTGCCCTACCCTCCCGTGGCAGCGGGGTCTTAGTGGAAACTAAGGGATATTAAGGCCTCTTTTAATAGAGTACTGGACCAAAGCATTAACACATAGTGAATACATGAACTCCTCAAACTACGGTCATCACCGGGAGTGGTCCCGATTATTCTCACTTCGGGGTTGCCGGATCATAACACATAGTAGGTGACTATAGACTTGCAAGATAGGATCAAGAACTCACATATATTCATGAAAACATAATAGGTTCAGATCTGAAATCATGGCACTCGGGCCCTAGTGACAAGCATTGCGTATAGCAAAGTCATAGCAACATAATTCTCAGAACATAGTGGATACTAGGGATCAAACCCTAACAAAACTAACTCGATTACATGATAAATCTCATCCAACCCATCACCGTCCTGCAAGCCTATGATGGAATTACTCACGCACGACGGTGAGCATCATGAAATTGGTGATGGAGGAAGGTTGATGATGACGATGGCGACGGATTCCCCTCTCTGGAGCCCCGAACGGACTCCAGATCAGCCCTCCCGAGAGAGTTTAGGGCTTGGCGGCGGCTCCGTATCGTAAAACGCAATGAATCCTTCACCTTTACTTTTTTCTCCCCGAACATGAATATATGGAGTTGGAGTTGAGGTCGGTGGAGCTCCAGGGGGCCCACGAGGCAGGGGGCGCGCCCCCCACCCTCGTGCCTAGGGTGTGGGCCCCCTGGCCTTGATTCTTTGCCAGTATTTTTTATTATTTCCAAAAATAATCTCCGTGAAGTTTCAGGTCATTCCGAGAACTTTTGTTTCTGCACATAAATAACACCATGGCAATTCTGCTGAAAACATCATCAGTCCGGGTTAGTTCCATTCAAATCATGCAAGTTAGAGTCCAAAACAAGGGCAAATGTGTTTGGAAAAGTAGATACGATAGAGACATATCAACTCCCCCAAGCTTGAACCTTTGCTTGTCCTCAAGCAATTCAATTGACAAACTGAAAGTGATAAAGAAAAACTTTTACAAACTCTGCTTGCTCTTGTTGTTGTAAATATGTAAAGCCAGCATTCAAGTTTTCAGCAAAGATTATGAACTACCATATTCACAATAACTCTTAGGTCTCATGTTTACTCATATCAATGGCATAATCAACTAGCGAGCAATAATAATAAATCTTGGATGACAACACTTTCTCAAAACAATCATAATATGATTTAACAAGATCGTATCTCGCTAGCCATTTCTGAGACCGCAAGACATAAATGCAGAGCACCTTTAAAGATTAAGGACTGACTAGACATTGTAATTCATAGTAAACGAGACCCAGTCAAGTCATACTCAATGTAAACTAATAGTAATGAATGCAAATGACAGCGGTGCTCTCCAACTGGTGCTTTTTAATAAGAGGATGATGACTCAACATAAAAGTAAATAGATAGGCCCTTCGCAGAGGGAAACAGGGATTTGTAGAGGTGCCAGAGCTCGATTTTGAAATAGAGGTGAATAATATTTTGAGCGGTATACTTTCATTGTCAACATAACAACCAAGAGATGGCGATATCTTCCATGCTACACACATTATAGGCGGTTCCCAAACAGAATGGTAAAGTTTATACTCCCCCTCCACCAACAAGCATCAATCCATGGCTTGATCAAACTAACGAGTGCCTCCAACTAACAACAGTCCCAGGGGGAGTTTTGTTTGCTATTATTTTGATTTGATTTGCATAAAGCATGGGACTGGGTATCCCGGTGACCAGCCATTTTCTCGTGAGTGAGGAGCGGAGTCCACTCCTCTTGAGAATAACCCGCCAAATATGGAAGATACAGACAACCCTAGTTGATACATGAGCTATTCGAGCATACAAAATAGAATGTTTATTTGAAGGTTTAGAGTTTGGCACATACAAATTTACTTGGAACGGCAGGTAGATACCGTATATAGGTAGGTATGGTGGACTCATATGGAATAACTTTGGGGTTTATGGGATTGGATGCACAAGCAATATTCCTGCTTAGTACAGGTGAAGGCTAGAAAAAGACTGGGACGCGACCAGCTAGAGAGTGACAACAGTCATGAACATGCATTAAAATTAATCAACACCGAATGCAAGCATGAGTAGGATATAATTCACCATGAACATAAATATCGTAGAGGCTATGTTGATTTTGTTTCAACTACATGCGTGAACATGTGCCAAGTCAAACCACTCGAATCGTTCAAAAGAGGATACCACCCTATCATACCACATCACAACCATTTTAATAGCATGTTGGCACGCAAGGTAAACCATTATAAACTCCTAGCTAATTAAGCATGACATAAGCAACTATAATCTCTAATTGTTATTGCAAACATGTTCATTCATAATAGGCTGAATCAGGAACGATGAACTAATCATATTTACAAAAACAAGAGAGGTCGAGTTCATACCAACTTCTCTCATCTCAATCAGTCCATCATATATCGTCATAATTGCCTTTCACTTGCACGACCGAATGATGTGAATAATAATAATAGTGCACGTGCATTGGACTAAGCCGGAATCTGCAAGCATTCAATAAATAGGAGAAGACAAGGAAATATGGGCTCTTTTGTCAGATCAACAAAAATGCATATAAGAGCCACTTTAACAGTTTAATTAAGGTCTTCTCCTATCGACCCCCAAAGAAAAGAAAAGAAATAAACTATTTACACGGGAAAACTCCCAACAAGCAAAAGAAGAACAGGAAATCTTTTTGGGTTTTCTTTTTAATTACTACTACAAGCATAGGAATTAAAGCTAGCTAAAAGCTACAACTAATTTTTTGGTTTTTCTTAAGGTTTATAAAACACACAAGAAGAAAGCATAAAAAGGAATAAACTAGCATGGATATTACAATGAAAAAGTATGAGCACCGACATCTAGCAATGAGTGTGTGAACATAAAGGTAATGTCGGTGAGAAATACGTACTCCCCCAAGGTTAGGCTTTTGGCCTAAGTTGGTATATGGCCACGGCTGGCCTGGCGGATATTCAAAGTAATAGTTGGGGTCGTACTGCGATGAAGCCTCGGATTGCCACTGGTCGGCAATCACCTCCGGGTCCCACTGATAATCAAACTGTCATGGGGGATCAAATTGTGATTCCGGCTCAGGCTCTGTGGCTGCTGTAGGGTTCCGGTAGGCATGAATGGCCTCCAACAGAACAAGGTACTTGCCTGCAGATAAATTAAACAAGGAAGGAGCATGCAAGGTAATAATCTCAGGATGATTTTTACTAAATATTAATTTGTACTTAAGAGCCTTTTCCCTATTCTTAACAATAAAATCATGTGCTACCATACTCTTATATCTAAATAAACAGGAGGCATCAATTTTTCTTCCTTCTCATACTGTCTAATAGGTATGTTAAAATGTGCAGCTAGGCGCGAGGCAAAGATGCCTCCAAAGACGGGGCCCTTAGTACGGTTAAGATTTAACCGCTTTGCAATAATAGCAACCATGTCGAATGTATGATCACTAAATAAGGCATGGCACAAAATAACAATATCAGGGGCACTCAGGTTTCCACAGTTTCCGCGCCCAATTAAGCATCTACTAGCAAATATAGCGAAGTAACGTAGAACAGGAAAGTGTATGCTGGTAGTTCGTGCGTCAGAAACCTTCCTCGTTTCCCTACAGTGATGGTATCAATAAACCCATCCACATCATCACGATGTGGTTCCTCTATGATGCCCTCGAAAGGGATCAAACAAACCCGACAAAACTCACGAAGTGACATCTCCTTATGCTCATCATATAAATAAAACTCCACCGTAGGTGGTGAGCTTCTAGCATGGAAATGAAAGTTTTGCAAAAAGATATTGGTGAGTAAGAGATACTATTCGTGTTGGTTGTGGAGGAAGGCGATGAGGCTTACATTCTCAGCCAATTCGTAGAAATCATCATAAATCTCGGCTGCTCTCAAGAAATCATCACAAGGCCATTCACATGGCTGGACCTCCGCGGTGCGAGGGAGATTATATTTGGGTCTCTTATCCTCCTCACTTTGCTTATCCTTCGAGCTTCGGCTCGATGAGCCCCTCAAAAATCTCTTCATTATTTTCTGAAAAATTCTGAAATTTTTAGTAACTTCAAAATAAAAGTGAACCAAACTCAACAAAATTGATAGAAACTACTCCTACAAGTGCCTAGAGCCTATATCATGCATCAAAACTACTTTTGACCACATAAATTTGACATGCAAGCTCAAGAACAGGGTCACCTAAGTAGCAAAAATATGCAATGAATAAAGCACTAGAACAAAAACTAATTGTACCATTGGAGGAGTAACATGCCAAGGAACAAACCCCCAAAGCAGTTTTGTGAGAGGTGCTTTGAGCAAGGAGATAGAAAATCACAGCAAAATGAGCTAGAACTCATGCTTGAGCTGGATGGTTATTTTTTTGGGAGGAAGAAGAAGTGTGTGGGTGCAGGAATAAGTGGAGGGGAGCCACCATGGGCCCACGAGGCAGGGGGGCGCGCCCAGGGGGTGTGCGCGCCCTGGACCCTCGTGGCCAGGTGCCATCTCCCCCTGCTGTGTTCTCAGTGCCAGATATTCTCAAATATTCCAGAAAAAATCATATTTAAATTTCAGGGCATTTGGAGAACTTTTATTTTCGGGGTATTTTTATATTGCATGGATAATCAGAAAACAGACAGAAATTACTATTTTTGCTTTATTTAATATGAATAACAGAAAGTAAAAAGAGGGTACAGAGAGTTGTGTTTTCTAACTTCATCCATCTCATGCTCATCAAAAGGAATCCACTAACAAAGTTGATCAAGTCTTGTTAACAAACTCATTTCGAGTAACATGAAACCGGAGAATTTTTGAATAACACTAAGTTACCTCAACGGGGATATGCACGTCCCCAATAATAAGAATATCAAATTTCTTCTTGATAGTAGGTAGAGGAAATTCAAAACCTCCAAAAATAATTGATGGAATTTTTCCAATAGAATTGATACTGTGGACTTGAGGTTGTTTCCTCGGAAAGTGTACCATATGCTCATTGCCATTAACATGAAAAGTGACATTGCCTTTGGTGCAATCAATAACAGCCACTGCAGTATTCAAAAAGGGTCTTCCAAGAATAATAGACATAGTATCGTCCTCGGGAATATCAAGAATAACAAAGTCCGTTAAAATAGTAACGTTTGCAACCACAACAGGCACATCCTCACAAATATCGATAGGTATAGCGGTTGATTTATCAGCCATCTGCAAAGATATTTTGGTAGGTGTCAACTTATTTAAATCAAGTCTACGATATAAAGAAAGAGGCATGACACTAACACCGGCTCCAAGATCACATAAAGCAGTTCTAACATAGTTTCTTTTAATGGAGCATGGTATAGTTGGTACTCCTGGATCTCCTAGTTTCTTAGGTATTCCACCCTTAAAAGTATAATTAGCAAGCATGGTGGAAATTTCAGCTTCTGGTATATTTCTTTTATTACTAACAATATCTTTCATGTACTTCGCATAAGGATTCATTTTAAGCATATCAGTCAAACGCATACGCAAAAAGATAGGTCTAATCATTTCAGCAAAGCGCTCAAAATCCTCATCATCCTTTTTCTTGGATGGCTTAGGAGGAAAAGGCATGGGTTTCTGAACCCAAGGCTCTCTTTCCTTACCGTGCTTGCTAGCAACAAAGTCTCTTTTATCATATCATTGATTTTTTGATTGTGGGTTATCAAGATCAACAGCAGGTTCAATCTCTACATCATTGTCATTACTAGGTTGAGCATCGACATGAACATCATTATTAACATTATCACTAGTTTCATGTTCATTACCAGATTGTGTTTCAGCATCAGAAATAGAGATATCATTGGGATTCTCAGGTGTGTCAATAACAGGTTCACTATAAGCATGCAGAGTCCTATCACTTTTTTTCCTTCCTGTTAGAAGGACTAGGTGCATCTATATTATTTCTCTGAGAATCTTGCTCAATTATCTTAGGGTGGCCTTCAGGATACAAAGGTTCCTGAGTCATTTTACCAGTTCTAGTAGCCACTCTAACAACATAGTCATTATTCTTACTATTCAATTCATTGAGCAAATCATTTTGAGCTTTAAGTACTTGTTCTACTTGAGTGGTAACCATAGAAGCATGTTTACTAATGAGTTTAAGTTCACCTTTGACTCTAGACATATAATCACCCAAGTGTTCAATCATATAAGCATTTTGTTTCAATTGCCTGCCAAAATAAGCATTGAAGTCTTCTTGCTTAACCATAAAGTTATCAAACTCATCCAAACATTGTCTAGCAAACTTAGTAGGAGGGATTTTAGCTTTATCATATCTATAGAGAGAATTTACCTTTACTACTTGTGTCGTGTTATCAAGACCATGTGTTTCTTCCATAGGCGGTAAATTAAGGCCATGTGTTTCTTCAATAGGAGGTAAATTCTTAACATCTTCAGCTTTAATACCCTTTTCTTTCATAAATTTCTTTGCCTCTTGCATATCTTCAGGACTGAGAAATAGAACACCTCTTTTCTTTGGAGTTGGTTTAGGAATAGGCTTAGGAGCTGGCTCAGGAAGTGTCCAATTATTTTCATTTGTCAACATATTATTCAATAGAATTTCAGTTCCATCCGGTGTTCTTTCCCTGAAAACAGAACCAGCACAACTATCCAGGTAATCTCTGGAAGCATCGGTTAGTCCATTATAAAAGATATCAAGTATTTCATTTTTCTTAAGAGGGTGATCAGGCAAAGCATTAAGTAATTGGAGAAGCCTCCCCCAAGCTTGTGGGAGACTCTCTTCTTCAATTTGCACAAAATTATATATATCCCTTAAGGCAGCTTGTTTCTTATGAGCAGGGAAATATTTAGCAGAGAAGTAATAAATCATATCCTGGGGGCTACGCACACAACCAGGATCAAGAGAATTAAACCATATCTTAGCATCACCCTTTAATGAGAATGGAAATATTTTAAGGATGTAAAAGTAGCAAGTTCTCTCATCATTAGTGAACACGGTGGCTATATCATTTAATTTAGTAAGATGTGCCACAACAGTTTCAGATTCATAGCCGTAAAAAGGATCAGATTCAACCAAAGTAATTATATCAGGATCAATAGAGAATTCATAATCCTTATCAGTAACAAAGATAGGTGAAGTAGCATAAGCAGGATCATATTTCATTCTAGCATTCAGAGTTTTTTGTTTAAGCTTAGCTAATAATTTCTTAAGATCACTTCTATCATTGCAAGCAAGAAAATCTCTTTTAGTTTCTTCATCCATAACATAACCCTTAGGCACAATAGGCAAATTCATATTTATTAGGAGAGCCTTCATCATCACTTTCATCAATATTATCAGTTTCAATAATTTCATTCTCTCTAGCCCTAGCAAGTTGTTCATCAAGAAATTCACCAAGTGGCACAGTAGTATCAAGCATAGAAGTAGTTTCATCATAAGTATCATGCATAGCAGAAGTGGCATCATCAATAATATGTGACATATAAGAATTAATAGCAGAGGCAGGTTTAGGTGTTGCAAGCTTACTCAAAACAGAAGGTGAATCAAGTGCAGAGCTAGATGACAGTTTCTTACCTCCCCTCGTAGTTGAGGGATAAATTCTTGTTTTCACGTCTTTCAAGTTCTTCATAGTGACCAACAGATATAAATCCCAAGTGACTCAAAGAATGGAGCTATGCTCCCCGGCAACGGCGCCAGAAAATAGTCTTGATAACCCACAAGTATAGGGGATCGCAACAGTTTTCGAGGGTAGAGTATTCAACCCAAATTTATTGATTCGACACAAGGGGAGCCAAACAATATTATCAAGTATTAGCAGCCGAGTTGTCAATTCAACCACACCTGGAAACTTAATATCCGCAGCAAAGTATTTAGTAGCAAAGTAATATGATAGTAGTGGTAATGGTAGCAAAAGGTAACAGTAGCAAAAGTAATTTTTTGGTGTTTTATAGTGATGATAACAATAGCAACAAAAAAGTAAATAAGCAAAGAACAATATATGGAAAGCTCGTAGGCAATGGATGGGTGATAGAGAATTATGCCGGATGCGATCGATCATGTAATAGTCGTAACCTAGGGTGACACAGAACTAGCTCCAATTCATCAATGTAATGTAGGCATGTATTCCGAATATAGTCATACGTGCTTATGGAAAAAAACTTGCATGACATCTTTTGCCCTACCCTCCCGTGGCAGCGGGGTCCTAGTGGAAACTAAGGGATATTAAGGCCTCATTTTAATAGAGTACCGGACCAAAGCATTAACACATAGTGAGTACATGAACTCCTCAAACTACGGTCATCACCGGGAGTGGTCCCGATTATTGTCACTTCGGGGTTGCCGGATCATTACACATAGTAGGTGACTATAGACTTGCAAGATAGGATCAAGAACTCACATATATTCATGAAAACATAATAGGTTCAGATCTGAAATCATGGCACTCGGGCCCTAGTGACAAGCATTAAGCAAGCAAAGTCATAGCAACATAATTCTCAGAACATAGTGGATACTAGGGATCAAACCCTACCAAAACTAACTCGATTACATGATAAATCTCATCCAACCCATCACCGTCCAGCAAGCCTACGATGGAATTACTCACGCACGGCGGTGAGCATCATGAAATTGGTGATGGAGGAAGATTGATAATGACGATGGCAACAGATTCCCCTCTCCGGAGCCCCGAACGGACTCCAAACCAGACCTCCCGAGAGAGTTTAGGGCTTGGCGGTGGCTCCGTATCATAAAACGTGATGAATCCTTCTCCTTTATTTTTTTCCCCGAACACGAATATATGGAGTTGGAGTTGAGGTCGGTGGAGCTCCAGGGGGCCCACGAGGCAGGGGGGCGCGCCCAGGGGGCAAACACGCCCCCACCCTCGTGGCTAGGGTGTGGGCCCCCTGTCCTTGATTCTTTGCCAGTATTTTTTTATTATTTCCAAAAATAATCTCCGTGGAGTTTGAGGTCATTCCAAGAACTTTTGTTTGTGCACATAAATAACACCATGGCAATTCTGCTGAAAACAGCGTCAGTCCGGGTTAGTTCCATTCAAATCATGCAAGTTAGAATCCAAAATAAGGGCAAAAGTGTTTGGAAAAGTAGATACGACGGAGACGTATCAATTAACAACAACATCAGGTATTTTTTTGCAAAACAATGTGACAAACCAAGAATACATATTCCCTTTATAGCAAAAGAGCATGTTCGTTGCTATGGGAGAAAGAAATACCACAATCTCCTAACCAAATAACCATGAGTCAAGACCCTAGTAGGTCCACGTGCTCTCTTTGAACAGATGACATTACATCCGTGTTGCCACTTATCCTCCTTCCAATCCTCACCAAACGTGACCTAAGTGCTCGCACAATTACAACGTATTTGAATGCTGTTAATCCTAAGGCATCTCTCTCTCTCCCTCCCTCTCTCATATATATACATGAGATGAGAAATCTACCATTTCCCCATGAGGTTTTGGTGAGGCATGTATGTGTGGTTATAAATGGTTTCTTTCGTCAATCTTGGTTTCTGCTGAGGTGTTCATTTCCAATTTGGATGGGCACCGGTATGAAAGTAAGACAAATCATGCGCTATTGATTAAGGTTGCACTCTAAATAGCATTTTTAAAATGGTTAGCAGATAAAATAACAACATATTCAGATTCTACATATTCAACTTAAAACTGGATTGTAGGTTGATAAGAGAAACATCAGGGACTTTTCTACAAAATAGCATGACACACCAAGAATACATATTCCCTTTATAGCAAAAGAGCATCCTAACCCAATAACCATGAGTCAAGACCCCAATAGGTCCACATCCTCTCTTTAAACATATGACATCACATCTGCGTTGTCACTTACTCATGGTCACATCCTCGTGGAAGGTGGCATAAGTGGTCACACAATCATAACGTGTTTGAATGTTGTGAAACCTAAGGCGTGTGTGTCTCGACATAAGATGAGAAATCTGCTTTTTTTTCTATGAGGTTTTGGCTAGGCGTGCATGCGTGGTCATAGATGATTTCTTTCGTCTTTAATCTTGATTTTACTGAGGTGTTCATTTCCAACCTGGATCGGCACCGGTATAAAATTAAGACAAATCATGTGCTATTTATTAAGGTTGCTATTATACAACATGTTAGTAAGTTTGAAGTTGGGTTTTAAAGGATATGACTATTATAAACGGTTTCATTAAGCCAATTATCAACGGATTCCCTGCAAAAATGAAAATCTGACTTAAAACTGATATGCAAGTTGATTACCACAATCGTGAGGGGTTCTTGGCAAAAGCAAAAATCAGATTTACAACTGTACTGCGGGTTGATTAACAAAAACATTAAGTGATTTTCTGTAGAATAGAATGACAAACTAAGAATGAAACCCAAGCATAAATCGTTCAAACACTCTTCGGCTACAGCCAAAGTAGCTGCGAAGGAACGTGTTAGGCCTTTCAATTGCAGTAAAGTGTTTAGAGCAACTCTAGCAGACCCCGTAAAACACCCCGGCCCGCAAAATAACCGCCAAATTGTGGGTCGGGGCCAGAAAATCTGCACGAGCAGACCCGACACCCCGCCCCGGCCCGTAATTTTTTTGCGGGGCGCGACAAATCTTCTCCCCCAACCTCTATCTTCATGGGCTGGGAGGCCGACCCGAGCTCAACACCTATCCCACGCGAGATTTGGCGGGAGGGACATTTCCGCGCGGCCCTTCCCGCTCCCGCACCCTCCGCCACCATCGCCCCCACTCCGCAAGCTCCGGCTGCTCCTCCCCCGTCGTCCCTCACCGCCATGGACGACCCCATGCCGTCCCCCCTCACCGTCGAGGTCGTGCACGCCCCTTCCCCTCGGGCGGATCTTGTCGCCGACCATGTTGGCCCCGCCGCCGTCGCCCAAGCCCACGCCGCGCCTGCCCGCAAGCGCAGGGCAACGTGGTCGTGCGGGGCGGGAATCCGGCCGCCCCCGCCACGATGGCCCGCGCTCCGGGCGCCAACATGGCAGCGCGATCTCGGCCGGCGGCAGAGAAGGTCGGCAAGGTCGCGGGCGTAAAGCGGAGGAAGGTTCCGGCTTCAAAGAAGCCACCTTCCTCAACCTCTCGCTCCATCCTGCCGTAAGGAGGTGCTCCGGCGATGCCGTTCAACGGTGTCGCTCCCCCCCCCCCCCGCGAGCGAGGTGTTCGACGAAATGGCCGGAAGGTATGCGTCTTCGGTCTTGGTGATTCCCTTTCATTTTTCGCCATTATTCTCGATAGCGCGTGACTTGTTATCGTTTGCTATAGCGGTGGTTCGAACAATGCACAACCGAGTTCGTGCACTTGTTGGACACGAACGCCGTTGACATTGATCAAGCCCCTTTCGAACCATTCGAGTACAATGAAATGGAGGGCGGCGTGGATGATCATGGTTGTGCGGACGAATTGGAGGAGATCGAAGCGGAAGCGTTTGAGCAATCGCAAGCAAAAACTGGGAAAAGCATAAGATCGAAGAACTACACGATCTTGGAAGATCAAGCTTTGGTTCAAGCATGGAGTGCGGTGTCTCTTGATGCATGCACGGACACTTCTCAAACTTCCAAGAGATGTTGGCAAAGGATCAAAGATCAATACTTCCGCATTATGGCAAAGCATCCCAGTAGGACTCCACGCACATTTTGGTCGCTTCAAGGGCGTTGGGAGAACATCAAGCCTATGTGCAGCCGTTGGGCAGCTTGCTTGGAGCAAGTACGCAATGCACCTCCAAGGGGCACCGTGGAGTCCGACTATGTGAGTTTGTTTTGCCTTTGTTCAAATTGTGCATCATCATATTGCATCATGGGAAATGATTGAATCACTTTGTTCACAATGTGTAGGACAAGATTGCTCAACATAGATACAAGGACATGGAAGCTTCGGAAGACAAAATTTCCAAACTAGAGCATTGTTGGGAGTTGCTCCAAAAGTGCGAGAAGTGGAAGTTGATCGACGAAGAATCCCCATCAAAGAGAGGCTCACTTACAAACATGGATGAAGATGAGGATGATGATGGCCCAAGAAATTTGCACAAGCCCGATGGTGACAAGAAGACCAAGGAGAAGATGAAGAGAGAGCAAGAAGCATCAAGCTTGAGGGAGAAGATTGATGCCATGGTGCAATCCAACGAGTCGATGTTGTTGAAATCATTGGAGATCAAGAAAGAGTTGATCGAGAAGAAGGCGAAGGAGAAACAAGAAAAGTGGCAACTGCTCAAGGAAGAGGGGCTGCGCAAAGCTGGCATCGAGAAGAGAAGAGCACGCGCCGCCGAAAACAAATCTATTTCCATGTTGCTCGCCAAAGAGAACAAGATAATGTCAATGAACCGCAATGACATGGACGACCTCACCAAAACATGGCATGATATGACAAGGAGAGAAATCTTGAAAAGAAGAATGGTGGCGTCGGCCGGTCCGTGCTACAGTTCCGGTGAAGTTTTCTCCGCTCCATATGGTGGCAATGTGAATGATTTCGGTGCGGGAGTTAGAACAAGCGCCGGAGGTGGATTCGGTGGCGCCGATGAACTCTAAGGTGGACTCGATGACGCGGAGTGAAAATCGATCAAGATGATGCCGGACATGGGCGCAAACCTTTTGCAGAGCCCTCTTTTGCGTTAGCCGTAATAAACTTGGCTTCTATTTGCGCGTAAAATTGTTTATGTCGTTTGAATTTGAACTTGTTTGTGAAATCTCATATCAAATGCGAGATTTGTAGTTTATCTGTTTATGGGTCATCACGATGGTGTCCGAGCAGATCTACCATGGCAAAGTGGCAACGCCATAAATGACGCGAGCAGGAACCGAGATGGAAGCAGTGGAATTGACTGAGACGAGGAGACCGGCGGTGCCGCCGCGAGAGCATGGCGGTAAATCCCACTCCGCCCAAAATTTGAAGGTTGCACTTGCACTGCTCACCACAGCGGCGTGGCGGGGCCAGCGTGGCTGTACCGCCTGGGTTGCCGTGCGCCGCTGCTCGTGCCTGCGCTTTTCCGTCGCTGCTCCAGATCGCAATGAATGCCGGCTGCCATTCGGATCAAAAGCGGCCGGTGTAAATGAGGGTTGTTGGGAGCGCATTCAATACAAGCAACCTTCAGAGCCCCCGCAGACACGCGTCAGGAGGAGCTTTCAAAACCTCCTCACACCCTTCTTTTGGTGAATGAGAATGAATTCCCACGCACGGGAGTGAAGAGTGGTTTCGTTCGCTTGGTCACCAAGAGGAATTCTTCCGTCTCGCTACAGGCAAATGTACAGTCCACCCAAACCAAAGATCGAAAACGAAAGGAAATGCTATGTGGCGAACGTTCGTCAGCGAGAGGCCCGATATAAAGATTGTGAAATCGGGTCATAATGGCGGTGTCGACGATGGCCCTATTAATCCTGGCGTTATCAAGGGGTGAATGAAAACGCCTTAAATTTCCATCGGTGGCAATCAATCCGGAATATCGGAGTATTAACTAATGGTGGATTATTTTTCTTCCACAAATAATGGCTGTAACGCACCTATAGTACACAAATATCGGAGTATTAACTAATGGTGGAGTAAATGAGATGAGGTGACCACATGCATTACTCCATTTTTTTCCTGCCAAATATCTTTATTTTTTGAAAAAAAAGGGAAACAAATCGGAAAAGTTAATACTAAATCGAATCATTTTGTCCATTCCCCATAGTTCTACTCGTGCTAGCTCATTAATAGCGCAAGCAGGGAGGGGGGGCCTCCCCACTGCGCCACAGGTGACAGTTCACAGCCTCCCCGCCGCACCACGCCACCCCCCTCCCCTCCCCTCCCCGGCCCGCACCCAAAACTGCTCCGCGCAAATGGACAGAGCTCCGGTGTGATCCCACCACTCGCACTCCTCCCCTCCCCGGCCGCCGCAATGGCCGCCTCCGCCTCCGCCCCCGCGCTGCTCCTCCTCCTCCTCGCGGCGGCCGCGGCGGCGGCGACGACCACGACGGCGCTCACCGACGACGTGCTCGCGCTGGTGGTCTTCAAGACGGGCGTGGCCGACCCGCTGGGCCGCCTCGCCAAGTGGACCGAGGACGACGACCGCCCCTGCACCTGGCCGGGCGTGGGCTGCGATGCGCGCGCGGGCCGCGTCACCTCGCTCTCCCTCCCCGCCGCCTCGCTCTCGGGCCGCCTCCCCCGCGCGCTCCTCCGCCTCGACGCGCTCCTTTCCCTCTCCCTCCCCCGCAACAACCTCTCGGGCCCCGTGCTCCCCGGCCTCCTCGCCTCCCTCCCCCGCCTCCGCTCCCTCGACCTCGCCTCCAACCGCCTCGCCGCCACCGTCCCCGCCGACCTCTTCGCCCAATGCCGCGACATCCGCACCATCTCCCTCGCCCACAACGAGCTCTCCGGCTACATCCCGCCCGCGGTCGCCTCCTGCTCCTCGCTCCTCTCCCTCAACCTCTCCTCCAACCGCCTCGCTGGCCCGATACCCGACGGTATCTGGTCGCTGCCCTCGCTCCGCTCTCTGGACCTCTCCGGGAATTCGCTGTCGGGGAGTGTTCCTGGCGGGTTCCCCCGGAGCAGCTCGCTGCGGGCGCTGGATTTGAGCCGTAACCTTTTCGCCGGGGAGATACCGGCCGATGTCGGAGAGGCGGCGCTTCTTAAATCGCTGGATCTCGGGCGTAACTTCTTCACCGGCGGCTTGCCGGATTCTCTCCGGAGGCTGACCGCGCTGCGGTTCCTTGGCGCCGGCAGCAATGCGCTCGCTGGCGAGGTGCCGGCGTGGATCGGGGAGATGTGGTCGCTGGAGCGGCTTGACCTGTCGGGCAATCGCTTCGCCGGCGTCATCCCCGACGACATCGCGAAATGTAAGAACCTGCTGGAGGCCGATCTCAGCCGGAACGCGCTGACCGGCGAGCTCCCATGGTGGGTGTTCGGCCTGCCACTGCAGCGCGTCTCGGTCGCCGGCAACAAGCTCGACGGGTGGGTCAAGGTCCCCGGAGATGCCGCGTTGGCGTTGCATGTGCTGGACCTGTCGAGCAACGCGTTCTCCGGCGGGATCCCGCCGCAGATTACTGCCTTCGCGGGGTTGCAGTTTCTGAACCTGTCCTCGAATTCCATATCGGGGCAGCTGCCTGCTGGCATTGGTGGGATGAGGCTGCTGGAGGTGCTCGACGTGAGCGCTAACACGCTGACCGGAAGCGTGCCACCGGAGATTGGCGGCGCCGTGGCGCTCCGGGTGCTGAGGATGGGGGACAATTCGCTCACCGGCCGCATACCGGCACAGATTGGGAGCTGCAATTCCCTCGTTGCACTGTAAGCGAATTTCTCCCCATTTTTTTGACGCACCAAATTTGACACTTCAGATTGCTTGTTAGTGAAGTTGACTAGGTCTATTTGTTTTTTGTATTTCCCTGCATGCCTTGGTTGCTTTCAGTTTCCTAGGTTGCAGAGACGTTGTAGAAAATGACAGGACACCGATGTCTTAGTTTTCTGTTAGGAGTCCTAAACCGCAAATTGTGGGTCTCTGTCATGTTGTCCTGCTCGTATCCAGTGCCCAGTTCATTTTCTAGGACACGCTTAGAATTGAAGTCAAATGTGCATGTGTGGGAATCTGGGCATTTGTTTCAAACTTTGCAAACTGTAATCAAATAGAAAATCTAGCAAGCTGATCGAGCAAATATAAACTCAGTTAGTTGTGGCAAAGTGTGGCAAGGTGTGGCTAGAAACCAAACAGCCTGCAGATCGAGCAAACTAAACTTATTGTTACTTGATTCTGACTTAATGAGCACTGCTTAAAAAATGAAGCCTGCAGATCGAGCAAATATAAACTCAGTTATGCTTGTGAATGCAGGGATTTGTCGCACAACGACATCACGGGACCGATTCCAAGCACCCTGGGGAACCTCACCAGTCTTCAGGCTGTTGATCTCTCCCAGAACAGGCTGAATGGGACCCTGCCGGTGGAGCTTTCTAATCTGCCCAGCTTGCACATCTTTGACGTCTCCCACAACTTGCTATCAGGAAATCTCCCCAACAGCCGTTTCTTCGACAATATCCCCAACTATTTCCTATCAGACAATTCCGGCCTATGCAGCTCCAGGAAGAACAATTCCTGCGGTGTGGTCATGCCGAAGCCGATTGTACTCAACCCCAATTCCTCATCAAACCCCTTGTCGCAATCCACACCAAGCTCCCCTAGCAGCAAGCACCACAAGAAAATCATACTGAGCGTCTCCACCCTCATTGCCATTGCGGGCGGTGCTGCCATTGCCTTCGGAGTGATCACTGTGACTGTGCTCAACCGTCGTGTCCGTGCAGCCGCCTCCCACCCAAAGCCTGCTATTGCACTATCTGATGATTACCTTAGCCAATCCCCGGAGAATGATGCTAGCTCTGGGAAGCTTGTCATGTTTGGTAAAGGCAGCCCAGAGTTCAGCACTGGTGGGCATGCCTTGTTGAACAAGGACTGTGAGCTTGGGCGAGGAGGCTTTGGTGCCGTCTACAAGACGGTGCTCAGAGACGGACAGCCGGTGGCCATCAAGAAGCTCACCGTGTCTAGCTTGGTGAAGTCTAAGGATGACTTTGAGCGACAAGTGAAGGTGCTTAGCAAGATGCGGCACCACAACATTGTCACACTGAGAGGCTTTTACTGGACTTCGTCGCTGCAGCTGCTCATCTATGATTACCTCCCAGGAGGAAATCTGCACAAGCACCTCCATGAGTGCACGGACGAGAACACTCTTTCCTGGATGGAGAGGTTTGACATTATCATCGGTGTTGCCAGGGGACTGATGCACCTCCACCAGCATGGGGTTGTCCATTACAACCTCAAGTCAAGCAATGTGCTGCTGGACAGCAATGGCGAGCCCAGGGTCGGTGACTATGGTCTTGCAAGCCTGCTCCCGATGCTGGACCGGTATGTGCTGAGCAGTAAGATCCAGAGTGCACTCGGGTACATGGCGCCAGAATTCGCATGCAAGACGGTGAAGATCACCGAGAAGTGCGACGTCTACGGCTTCGGTGTGCTTGCACTGGAGATCTTGACGGGCAGGAGGCCCGTTGAGTACTTGGAAGATGACGTGGTCGTGCTATGTGATCTGGTGCGAAGCGCGCTGGAGGAAGGCAGGCTGGAGGACTGCATGGATCCGAGACTGTGCGGCGAGTTCCCGATGGAGGAGGCCATTCCGATCATCAAGCTGGGCCTCGTTTGCACCTCGCAGGTGCCGTCGAACCGGCCGGACATGGGCGAGGTGTTGAGTATACTCGAGGTGGTGAGGAGTCCGCAGGACAGTCCAGGGGATGAGATGGTCTGAGGTCTCTTTTGAACTTTGTTCCGCGTGTAACTGGGTTTTTGTTTCTCTACTAGATGCATATATGATGCCCGGTTGGGAAGAAGGGTGGGAGCGATGGAGTGGTGATGCATTATGGAATGCATGTAGTTTGTAGTTTGGTTCTGAAATTTTAGGGGGTTGGCGATGCTGCTTGTTGCTTCTCTGCAATTCTTTGGTTCATTCCTTGGATGAAACTGTAGCTTATCTCTGCTGGTATGGGTATTGCCTCGGTGCCGCAGTGGTTGGCCGGCATCTCGGCTCCCCTGAAACGACTGATATCTGATTGCGTTCTTAGCTAGTTGTTCTGATAAATGTGACTTTTGATTTCTTACATATATTGCTCGACATCTTCTGCTTCACAATGTGTGGTCATTTTATTAGTTTTGTTACTGGTCTGATGCTGCCAAATCTTTTCACTGCCCCTCTGGTAAACCTATATTCACTAACAGCAAAATGTTCAGAGCAACGACTGTTCTGATTCCATCACTGTAATATCCATGATTACCCTTCTGATCCAGTCTAAGTCTATCAAAACTGTATGACTAACTATTTGCAGCCGTTGACCCGGAGGGAATGGGAACCCTAGGCCGCTCCAGACCAAAGGGGCTCGTTGGAGCAAGGATCCATGGATCACAGCTGGTGTCCGGGCCCAGTGCCCTGTGAAGCTTCCAAAAAAGGCGTCTCGGCAGTGACTGCTTCTGTGCTCCCACGCCACGCGCGCCAGTCGTCACCCCCACCCCCCACCGGAGGAATTGAATCGAGGGAGCCTTCAATGCAGCACCTACCATTTTGCTCCGCCGCGTGCAACAGTAGCACTGTGCCAGCAACCCAGCAGGCAGCATTCACTCACTCGCGCCTGCCTGCCCCGCCTCACCCGTCGACAGCAAGCGAACCAGGAGGGAGGCGTGGGCCGGGGGCGTGGCGTGGGCGAGGCCTGCCCACTCCAGCGGGAGCTGCAAATCTGTCGAAAATGATGCTGTTTTGCTTCTGCCGCATTCTTGGCACTTGGCACCCAACCATGCACCGTTTCTCGAATGGTCGCACGGTGCTGTCTGCTTTCGTCTCTCCCCCTCTCTCATCTCGGACGTTGGAGACACGGGTAGCTGCTCCATTCAAGCATTTCAAATGATGTACCTCCTCCGTTTCTTTTTAATCTGCATATAATTTTTTTCCGAAGTCAAACTTCATAAGGTTTGACCAACTATATATGAATAATATCAACATCATAATATAAAATTAATATCTTTAGATGCATCGTGAAATTAATTTTTGTACTATATAAATTATGTACTGTAAATGTTGCTATTTTTTAAGATAAATTAGGTCAAACTTTAGGTAGTTTGACTTCAAAAAAAATTTATACGCGGAGTAGAAAGAACCGGAGGGGGTACAATTGCAACATGAAACCATGGACCGGTCATCGCTTACTTAAAACAAACTAGCGGCATCACATGAGGATATTCAATTCGCGCACAGGCTCGTCTGCACCCAGTGGACAGTAAATTAAAAAAAGATTCAAAAAATTCTGAAATCTTTATGCTCATATGTGCGGTTATATTTGCGTTTTGTACTTTTGTATTTCTGCATTTTAGATACTTCTTTACTCGTGATCAAAGTAATGTAACTATCTATAATGAAAATATTTGATACAATGCCTATACGAAAGTTGACTGAATTTGCAATTTGGGTAAGTTGATTTTGTGGGAGGATGAATAGTTGGAGGAGGAAGAAAGCTGAACAAACAAGAAAGAAGAAAGAAGAATGATCGTTGAATTTTAATCTAACGGACCAAAAAATTAACTTACCCACAATAAATTTTCAGGTGACTTACATATAGCCAATCCCAACGTTTTATCAGTATGGCTTAACTAATGTTTGTGAATCAAGCCCATCTAAGAGTCAAAATGAGCACGTACTTATTTCTTTTTCTGCTGGGCACATTGGTAACTTCAATGGGAAGGGCTTCGAAGGACCTAGTGTCGCATTAGAGAATGACTAATAGTATAGCCAGCTAATGGCTATATGAAACTGCCGTGTTATCTATAGTCACTTATATAGCAACTCATGCTATAATGGTCATTGATAGTGTTGGAAACACAATCAATGTAATCATGAAGATCAATCCATACATGCAACCAAAGAACAAGCAATAATTTAAGATATGAAATCTGAATTACAGATATAAGATGAAGTTCGGCGAGGTTCTGATGGCATGTACTATATGAGGTCTCGCCGCCGCCCGTGTCTATGGCAAAGAGTAGCAAACTCTAAAAATCAATCAAATTAAACCCAAACCCTAATTCAACGCCCGTAGCAAGTATTTGAGGTGGGACAAAGGAGGGTTTCCACTAGCCGGGGGTTCTGATGGCACGTACTACAGGAGGTCTCGCCGACGCCCGTGTCTATGGCAAAGAGTAGCAAACACTAAAAATCAATCAAACTAAACCCAAACCCTAATCCGACGCCCCTAGCAAGTATTTGAGGCGGGACAAAGGAAGGATTCCGCTAGCCGGGGGGCATCTTGCATATTTCATCCATGTCCCTCACACATCATCATGGTAGCTTCAAAATCCTGAAATCATCACTTAAGCTCCGTCTTGTCTCCTTGTACTCCTGGTGCCATCTCCATGCTTGATCATACTTTAGTGTGTGTCCTGCTTGTCCACACTAGGTCGTTCACTCTTGAGTAATACAAATACATTCGACTTAGGCAACATCATGTTCTCATAAGCACTTGGAAGCATTCCCGAAAATTAAAGTACCTAGTATTTGAGTTGGCATGCACAAGCTCTACTCTTTCGCCTTTGTATCTCAGGAACTTGAGCTAGTGTAGCAGAGAGAGAGAGAGAGAGAGAGAGAGAGAGAGAGAGAGAGAGAGAGAGAGAGAGAGAGAGAGAGAGAGAGAGAGAGAGAGAGAGAGAGAGAGAGAGATGCATTATAGGTGTTCCATTGGATCATATAGTGCAAAATGTGAGCATGTGGTAAGGCAAGTTAGTGCGGAATATGTTGCCACTGGATTTGCATTCGAAAGTAGTTTCAAGTCATATATGTGTAGTGGTACATGACTTGTATTTTGTTGGTTAAATTAGTACTCAAAGTTAGACTCAAAAATGTGAGAGAGCCATTTAAATCAGAAGAGAGAGAGAGAGAGAGAGAGAGAGAGAGAGAGAGAGAGAGAGAGAGAGAGATTGAGAGAGAGGGGGGGAGGGAGTTATTAACATATGATTTAATATAGTCCATGTTGAGAAACTTGGTGGGTTGTTTGTTGCACAATTTTCACGTTCTCTAGCTCCACTTACCGATTACAGAGCAAACAACTATTTTCACAATCAAAATTTAAGGCCAGGTGTAGGTGCATCTAGTTCCCCTAGAGAGTTTTGAAGATTATGGGCAAAACAGTCAAGAGACTAATGTGTTTGTGAGTATACATAGGAAGTAGGTTCCTGAGGAGTAAAGAGAAGTATGCCTAAGTTATACGTAGAGGAGATTGTTATATGTATGGGAGACAACCCTAAAACTTGCCTGTAAGAGCAATTGTTTTGGTATGTTGTCCGAGGAACAATTGATTATTGCATGAAAAACAAAGCGGGCGTGAAGACGAAGTTTGTTCCCAAGTTTCGTTTTTCTCTATTGAGTCAGGGGGAAAACCATACTATTATGGGGGGGGGGGCAAGTGTAGTTGAGATTTAGATCTTCGATGAATTCTCAATCCAAAATATTTCTTCGAGTGAGGAAAAGAGAAATATCTTCGTGTAGTGTCATTGTTTTGTGGGTCTGAGATGAATGTTCTTCAAAACATAGAGAAATAATCACTAGCGGTTGAGTTTACTTGACATGTTCCTCACATAAGTCATGGGCTAAAATTGAAATCCGACCGATATGGCACATGTGAGATGGACTTTATGTGGTCAGCGCCCATATTGGTCATTTCACACCACCCAAACATGTAACGGTTAGCTGCTCCATTTGAACCGACAAGAGTTTGTCTGAGAAACCCACACTGCCAAGAGAATTGAGCTAGAGAGAAAATCCGAGAGCCTAAAATTTGTTAAGTGATTGAGCATTGCGAAGAACTAGATTGAGATGAATCTTGTGTCTATTACTTTTGTGGACTACACATCCATTAGACGGTTAGGCGCCGGTCTGAGCATCCAAGAGTTTTGTGTTGGGAAATGATGCATGGAAAAACAAAAAAATTCTACGCACACGCAATGATCTATCCATGGAGATGCATAGCAATGAGGGGGAGAGTGTGTCTACGTACCCTCGTAGACGGTAAGAGAAAGCGTTTCACAACGTGGTTGATGCAGTCGAACTTTCTTCGCGATCCAACCGATCTAGTACCGAACATACGACACCTTCGCGTTCAGCACACGTTCAGCTCGGTCACGTCTTCTGCCATCTTGATCCATCAAGATGGCGAGGTAGTAGGTGAGTTCCGTCAGCACGGCGGTGTGGTGACGGTGATGATGAAGTGATCTTCGCAGGGCTTCACCTAAGCACTACGTAAATATGATCGGGGATGTAAACGGTGGAGGGGGGCGCCGCACACGGCTAACAATTGATCTGGTGTGTGCTACGCGCCCCCTCCCACATATATATAGGTGGGAGGGAGGGAGGAGCAGCCAAACGAGGCGCCAAGGTAGGAGGAATCCTACTTGGGGTCCCTCCCAAGCCCCCTCCCCAAGTAGGAGAGGGAAAGGCATGAGGGGCTAGCCCTCCCCCTTTTCCTTCCTTAGGGCTGGCCAAACAAGGAGGGGGCGCACCAGCCCCCTTGTGGGCTGTTCTGTCCCCTCCTTTAGCCCATAAGGCTCATAACTTGCCGGGGGTGTGCCCGGAACCCCTTCCGGTGACCCGATTCTTACCCGGCACATCCCAAAACACTTCCGGTGTCCAAATACCAATGTCCTATATATCAACCTTTACCTCTCGACCATTTCGAGACTCCTCGTCATGTCCATGATCTCATCCGGGACTCCGAACAACATTCGGTCACCAAATCACATAACTCATATAACATTATATCATCAATGAACGTTAAGCGTGCGGACCCTACGGGTTCGAGAACTATGTAGACATGAACGAGACACCTCTCTGGCCAATACCAATAGTGGAATCTGGATGCCCATATTGGCTCCTACATATTCTCCGAAGATCTTTATCGGTCGAACCGTTATGACAACATACGTAATTCCCTTTGTCCATCGGTATGTTACTTGCCCGAGATTCGATCATCGGTATCTTCGTACCTAGTTCAATCTCATTACTGACAAGTCTCTTTACTCGTTCCGTAATACATCACCCTGTGACTAACTCCTTAGTCATTTTCTTGCAAGCTTATGATGTGTATTACCGAGAGGGCCCAAAGATACCTCTCCAATACTTGGAGTGACAAATTCTAATCTCGATCTATGCCAACTCAACAAACACCTTCGGAGATACCTGTAGAGCATCTTTATGATCATCCAGTTACATTGTGATGTTTGATAGCGCACAAGGTATTCCTTCGGTATCCGGGAGTTGCATAATCTCATAGTCGAAGGAATAAGTATTTGACATGAAGAAAGCGATAGCAATAAACTGAACGATCATTATGCTAAGCTAACAGATGGGTATTGTCCATCACATCATTCTCCTAAGGATGTGATCCCATTATCAAATGACCACACATGTCTACGGTTAGGAAACCTTAACCATCTTTGATCAACGAGCTAGTCTAGTAGAGGCTTACTAGGGACACGGTATTTGTTTATGTATTTATGCATGTATTTAAGTTTCCAATCAATACAATTCTAACATGAATAATAAACCTTTATCATGAATAAGGAAATATAATATAAAATAACAACTTTATTATTGCCTCTAGGGCATATTTCCTTCATTATGTGGATTGCTAAGGATGAGTATGTGAAGGTTTGGAGATTGCCTTGTGATGGCCTGCAAGTGCACAGGGTTTAGTTGTAGCCTTTGCAAAGTAAGAGTATAGATCCCATAGGGAGCATATGAATCAACATTTTGTCACTTGAGAGGTTTAAATAGCAATATCGAGAAGTTGTAAGAAGTACAAAGCAATAGTAATATGGTGGAAATAGGTAGCGACTGTAAAGGTAAATACTGAAATCAAATTAAGTAACAAGGAATGTAAGTAAAGCGTTGAAATCAATGGGAATAAGGCGTTCCCACAGAGTCTGGATTCCCCAACAGTTTTCATCTATAGTGGTGCCTAAACACAATGCTACATCGGAGTTCTAAGCCACTTTGCATATTTCTGTTTATGGGCAGAGCCGGTATAGATACATGCTCGGTGTGCCATTGGGAATAATTTCTATTTCCATTTCACTTAGAGAGGAAATCTCCTCGATGGAGTTTACCTTCTTACCACTTGGAGCACGCTGGGCGTGCCATTGGGAATAATTTTAGGTCATATTATCAAGAAGCTTAGTGGCTTCTTCAAGTGTTTTCCCCATGAATGTACCACATGCAGCTGAATCTAGAAGGTTTCTTGAAACAAAGTTTAATCCAACATATTTTTTTGCACTATCATCCAAAGACTCAATCCATGTGTGGGACAATTTTTAGGCCCAAGTTTAATTCTTTCCCATGATTGTACAACATGTTCTTGGTCAAGTTATTTAAAATTCATAATTTGATTCCTTAGAGATAGAAGTTTTGCGGTAGGAAAATACTTTCCACTTAAAAGAATCTTTACACTTAGGGCAAGAATCAATACTATTTTCGGTAAAGAAGATAACCATGCTTTAGCTCTATCTCTTAGAGAAAAAGGAAAATGTTTCAATTTAACAATATCATTATCCACATCTTTAATTTTTTGCATATCACATAACTCAATAAAGGTATTAAGATGGGAAGTAAGATCTGCATTATAGTTTCCAGAAAATTGTTCTTTCATAACAAGATTAAGGAAACTTTATCATAAGAATCCAGACTATTGGTGGGAGGAGCAATATGATTACTAATAAAATCATTGTTATTAGTACTTGAGAAATCACAAAGCTTGGTATTTTTAGGAGTAGACATAGTGGCAACACAAGCAAAAATAGTAACAAAAGTTTTTTTATTGGTATTTTGGAAAATTTTGGCAAACAAAGAAGAAGGAAAATAAAAAGGCAAAAGGCAACTAGAAAAGAAAATAAAAACAAGCAAACTAAAAGTGTGTGTGTGCGAAGGCACCTGATTTGGTAGGTGATGATCCCCAGCAACGGCGCCAGAAATTCTTCTAATCCCGTAGGAGCTATTGGATTTCCCGAAGAGGAAGGATAATGTAGCACAACAGCAGAAAGTATTTCCCTTAATTAAGATCCATGGTTTATCGAACCCGTAGGATTCACTAAGATAACAACTTTTGCAGTACCTACACACAAACAAATAATGTGCTTGCACCAACAAAGGCAAGGGGGTCGTCACTCCCCTTGTTCTTGCTAGTTACAAGGTTAAAATCAAATAGTGATAGGGCAAAGCGGAAAATAGTAAAATAAAGTAAAGAGGAATTATAGGAGTTTTTGTATTGATGGAAAATAGACCTGGGGGGCATAGGTTCTCTAGTGCCATCTCTCTCGGAAGCATGTAGTAGCATGGTAGACAAATTACTGTTGGACAATTGGCAGTTATAGCGCAAATTATAGCCATGATCATTCATTGATGTGGGACGCCGTTGAAACGGTCCTTCACAATTCCAAACAAACTCACAAGCAGCTGCTTATCTACATGAATAGCTTGATGCACTAAGTTCTTGCAAATCTTGATAAGTAACTATCTCTATTCTTTCTTGCACATCTTCATCTAGCCCATGAAAGAACCTTGACATTCTAGCCTCCTCTGGCTCATTCACCACTGTCCTAATCATCAAAATTTCCATCTCTTTATAGTACTCATCAACACTAGAGTTACCTTGGCACAACCGTTGAAGATCGATTGTACAAGGTTCTTGTGAAATGTTCAGGAACAAAACACCTCCGTAACAGATTTTTCATTTGCGCCCATGTCTCTGAGTGACCTCCAACACGACATAATTGGTTCCACGAAATCAAAGCATACCCGGTAAACTCAATGGATGTATATCCTACCTTCTTCTCCTCAGTATAGCGGTGGCTATCAAAGATCTGATCCACATGCATCTCCCACTCCAAATAATCATCTGGCTCAGTTTTCCTATTAAACGATGGTATGGTAAGTTTAAATTTACTAATCCCATCATCCTCATGATCATACGAGCACGCCCATGACCTCTTCCTCCCATGACAAAGCCTTCTTGGCCTTCTCCACGACGAGCATGTCATGGTCGCGGCTCGTAGTAGTTTCGAGCATCATCGGAGTGGTCGCACCAATGCTCTCCGTGGTGGTCCTGCTATATGGGGAGTTGTTGATGTCAACCCCGTGAAACAAGCCCATCTCCTGGTGGTGACGGTGGCACCCAAAGTAGCACCTGTCTGGTCGTGGCGAGCACGCCAAGGTGGTGCAGCGTAGTAGCTATGGAAATCGTCGGAGTAGACGTCGATATGCTCTCCATGCCTCTCCTCAAGGTGGCGTTGGCCCTGCTTTTCGGGGAGCTGTCAATGTCGACCCTATGCTGCAATCCTATCTCGATGGAGTTCCTTGGTGAGGGAGTCAATTCTCCGGCCAAGGTTGGCCTCCATGGTCAATATGCGCCTCTCCACCTTGTTCAACACATACTCGCATGTATCCTCCAATGCCAACACATAGGCGAGCTACAAGGTTGGATCATACACGGGAAATGGCAGCTCCTCCTCCATGAGGCGCCCTCCTCCATGCACACCATTAACACTGTTGGACCTCCTCGAACCCATGGAAGCTTCCCAAGAAAAAAATCAGCAAGAGAGAAAATAGCACCTTGAACAATCTAAAGCTCTAATGCCAAGATGATGCGTGACACCGCTGAAACGATCTTTCAAGGTGCCAAACAACTCACAAGCAATAACAACTATCTCTCTCAAGTGCAAATAACAACAAGAAACACTGTCAACATAAATTGCAATGGATAACTAGCTTAGTTACAAGGACGCAACCCAAACCATGAAACTTGTGAACCTATGTAGAATCACAAGAGGGAACCACAAGGATCCTATATGAATTGAGGACAGGTCCTCCAATCCACACACACGAGCTAACACTTGATAACCCACAAGTATAGGGGATCGCAACCGTTTTCGAGGGTAAAGTATTCAACCAAAATTTATTGATTCGACACAAGGGGAGCCAAAGAATACTCTCAAGTATTAGCAGCTGAGTTGTCAATTCAACCACACCTGGAAACTTAGTATCTGCAACAAAGTATTTAGTAGCAAAGTAATATGATAGTAGTGGTAACAGTAGCAAAAGGTAACTGTAGTAAAAGTAATGTTTTTGGTATTTTGTAGTGATGATATCAATAGCAACGGGAAAGTAAATAAGCGAAGAACAATATATGGAAAGCTCGTAGGCAATGGATCGGTGATGGAGAATTATGCAGGATGCGGGTCATCATGTAACAGTCATAACCTAGGGTGACACAAAACTAGCTCCAGTTCATCAATGTAATGTAGGCATGTATTCTGAATATAGTCATACGTGCTTATGGAAAAGAACTTGCATGACATCTTTTGTCCTACCCTCCCGTGGCAGCGGGGTCCTTATGGAAACTAAGGGATATTAAGGTCTCCTTTTAATAGAGTACCAGAACAAGGCATTAACACATAGTGAATACATGAACTCCTCAAACTACGGTCATCACCGGTAAGTATCCCGATTATTGTCACTTCGGGGTTAATGGATCATAACACATAATAGGTGACTATAGACTTGCAAGATAGGATCAAGAACTCTCATATATTGATGAAAACATAATATGTTCAGATCTGAAATCATGACACTCGGGCCCTAGTGACAAGCATTAAGCATAGCAAAGTCATAGCAATATCAATCTTAGAACATAGTGGATACTAGGGATCAAACCCTAACAAAACTAACTCGATTACATTATAGATCCCATCCAACCCATCACCGTCTAGCAAGCCTACAATGGAATTACTCACGCACAACGGTGAGCATCATGAAATTGGCGATGGAGGATGGTTGATGATGATGATGGCGATGGATTCCCCTCTCCGGAGCCCCGAACGGACTCAAGATCAGCCCTCCCAAGGGGTTTTAGGTCTTGGCGGTGGCTCCGTATCGTAAAACGCGATGAATTCTTCTCTCTGATTTTTTCTCCCCGAAACACAATATAGAGAGTTGGAGTCGGAGGAGCTCCAGGGGGCCCATGAGGTAGGGGCGCGTGCCCCCCACCCTCGTGGATAGGTGTGTAACACCCCGGATGTAACTTTCCCTATTTGCACTCCAACTCTTGCCGTTTCCGGCATTAAGTTATATTTATTTCTCGGGTTCGGGTCTTTGTCTCCGTATGTTGTTTTTCGTTTTCATGCATCTCTTATCATGTCATCATGTGCATTGCATTCGCATACGTGTTCGTCTCATGCATTCGAGCATTTTCCCCGTTGTCCGTTTTGCATTCCGGCGCTTCATTCTCCTCCGGTGGTCATTTCTAGCCTTCTTTCGTGTGTGGGGATTAAACATTTCTGGATTGGACCGAGACTTGCCAACCGGCCTTGGTTTACTACCGGTAGACCGCCAGTCAAGTTTCGTATCATTTGAACTTCGTTTGATACTCCAACGGTTAACCGAGGGACCGAAAAGGCCTCATGTGTGTTGCAGCCCAACACCCCTCCAATTTGGCTCAAAAACCACCAAACTCTGCTCCATGTCCTAGAGCGTTCGATCACGATCGCGTGGCCAAAAACCGCACCTTATTTGGACTCTCCTAGCTCCACTTATGCCTATAAATAGCCCCCCCGTTTTCGGATCTCTCTCTCCCTCGAAACCCTAATTTTTCCAGATCCACCGCTCCCCCCGCCGACGGACACGTCCGAATCGGGCCGGACGTGTCCGCCCCGCCGCGCCCAGCCATCCGCCGCCTGCCACGTGTCGCCCTCCGCCGCCGCGGCCCGGGAGGCCCACGCCCGGCCCCCGACTCCGCCACCGCGGGCCGCCGCCTCGCGCTCGTCTCCGCCGCCAGCGCCCTCCTCCTCCGCCCTCTTCCTCACGCCCGGTGGCCGGAGCCACCGCGCCGCCTCGCCAACTCCGGCTGTCGCCGACCTCGTCTTCTACACCGGCGGCCGCCGCGCCCGCCGCCTCGGGCCACCGCTCCGCCCCGAGCCGGCCGGCCGCCGCCCCGGCCTCTCCTCCACTCCGGCGAGCTCCCCACACCCGGCCTCCTCCTCTCCAAGTCCGTCAGCTACAGTAACGGCGGTGAACCTCGGGAACCACGCCAGATCCAGATCTGGAAAAAAATCACCTCGGTTGACTTTTCTTACCCGAACCCTAATTTTTGTGCATACTTTGACCGGCCGTATCTCCGCATCCGTAGCTCCGATTTGGGCATATAGTATATCAAAATGTTCGCCTCGGCGAGTATATCATTTCATTCCATTGCATCATTTTCATTTGAGTTCATCTTGATGCCCGAAATTCTGTTAGAAGGAGGCTTCGTGAGATATTTGTCAGATCTTCTAGTTCATCTTAGACTTTTGTCATTTTTGCCATGATTATTGTGTGCATGCTATGCCTGTGAGTCCTTTATATGTTTTGTTAAGAATTTCGTTATCTTTCCAGAGGTGCAACCCATGCATTTTTAGGATGTGTGTGGTGACTTGTGCAAGCTTGCAAAGAGAGGCACCCGGGAAATTTGTTTTCAGAGACTTAGTTGTTTTCACTAAGTCTGGGATTATTTAGTTCATGATGCCATATGTTCAGCTTGTTTCCTAGTGATTCGTGCCTCTTTTGAGGATGATCAGTAAAGGAGTTTTGTTAATCATGTTATGCTCTATCAATCCATGTCTTTACTTGCAATTATGGAGCACCCTAGATTGAGTCAATCGAGCTCTACTTTTGCTTCGTTGTGAATCTAGGCAGATCGTCAACTCGTTTGCGATTTTGCCAATGCTATTGTAGTTGATCTGTGCATGCTGTGCCATTGTTCTTGCCATGTCTAGCTAGCATTTTGTGCCTTATTAATGAATGTATGCTTACCTTTTCATGACTTGCACCGTAGTGAGTGCATCGAGCTCGTTTACATGCCTTCATGAGTTATATTTCAGCATGTCTCAGTTTTCACTAAGTCTGAAAACTGATTGTGTTTGAGCTATGTTCGTGTGCTTGTTAGTATATTTTGTGACCCCTTTTGGCCCCAGGTCACTTTGGGTCTTTTGTTAAGCTTGTTGAGTAGCTCCATCCATGTTCTTATTTATCATAATCAGGTCATGTATCATGTTGTTTTGCTGCTCCGAAGAGGGCTTCGTGATCTGAAATTTCAGACAAGTGTTAATTTCACTAAGTCTGGAATCTGTTTTGCATTTGCGTTTTTGCCATGCTTGTTTGAACCTCATAATGGATGAATTGGCCGTGGCTCAGTGCTAGTCTTTTGTTAAGCATCTTGTGTACATCCCTGCCATGTTTGGTGGCTGTAGCATGTTCATTTCATTGCATTTAGATGCCTACTTGCTGTAAATCGAAGACCGGTGTCATTCTTAAAACGCTTGCCATTTCCAAACCGTAACTCCGATTCCGGCGTTCTTTATATCGTTTTCAAGCAATTTCATCTCATCTTTCCAGTGGCACCCTTGGATTTCCAAGTTGAGGCCAAGTTCATGTATTTCCTGTCATATCTTGCATTTTGCATCCCGCATCACATTCCGCATAGCATATCATCATTTCATCTTATTGCTTGGTCTTGCACGTGGTTGATTGTGTCCTTATTGCTTGTTTGTCTTGTTTGGGTAGAGACAGGAGACGAGTTCGCTACCGAGGAGCCCGTTGAGTTTGCTTGTGAGGATCCAGTCAACTCTGACAACTGTGCAGGCAAGATGATCATACCCTCGAAATCACTACTATCTTTGCTATGCTAGTTTGCTCGCTCTTTGCTATGCCAATGCTACGATGCCTACCATTTGCTTGTCAGCCTCCTAATTGCCATGTCAAACCTCTAACCCACCTTGTCCTAGCAAACCGTTGATTGGCTATGTTACCGCTTTGCTCAGCCCCCTTATAGCGTTGCTAGTTGCAGGTGAAGATTGGAGGTCGTTCCTTGTTGGAACATCTTTTATTTACTTGTTGGGATATCATTATATTGCCATGTTATCTTAATGCATCTATATACTTGGTGAAGGGTGGAAGGCTCGGCCTCTCGCCTAGTGTTTTGTTCCACTCTTGCCGCCCTAGTTTCCGTCATATCGGTGTTATGTTCCTGGATTTTGTGTTCCTTACGCGGTTGGGTTATAATGGGAACCCCTTGATATTTCGCCTTGATTAAAGCTTTTCCAGCAATGCCCAACCTTGGTTTTACCATTTGCCACCTACCCTTTTCTTTCCCTTGGGTTCTGCAGACTCAAGGGTCATCTTATTTTACCCTCCCCCCGGGCCAGTGCTCCTCTGAGTGTTGGTCCACCTGTCAGCTGCCGGTGGCCACCAGGGGCAACTCTGGGCTGGCCTACCCGTACCTAAGACAATTTGAGTGTGCCCTGAGAAAGAGATATGTGCAGCTCCTATCGGGATTTGTCGGCACATTCGGGCGGTGTTGCTGGTCTTGTTTTAACCTGTCAAAGTGTCTTGAGTTACCGAGATACCGAGTCTGATCGGAATGTCTTGGGAGGAGGTCTATTCCTTCGTTGACCGTGAGAGCTTGTCATGGGCTAAGTTGGGACTCCCCTGCAGGGATTGAACTTTCAAAAGCCGTGCCCGCGGTTATGGGCAGATGGGAATTTGTTAATGTCCGGTTGTAGATAACTTAAACATAAACTTAATTAAAATGAATCAACCGTGTGTGTTACCGTGATGGCCCCTTTCCGGCGGAGTCCGGGAAGTGGACACGGTGTTGGAGTTATGCTTGCGCAGGTTGTTCTTCTAGATTCTCGCTCGCGCTTTGCCTCCTCTTCTCGCTCTCTTTTGTGTATAAGTTAGCCACCACATATGCTAGTCGCTTGCTGCAGCTCCACATATATATTTGCATATCCTTCCTATAAGCTTAAATAGTCTTGATCGCGAGGGTGCGAGATTGCTGAGTCCCTGTGGCTCACAGATACTATAACTCCAAATGCAGGTCGAGGTGTTTCCGCTCCAGGTGACGAGTACGAGCTCAAGTGGGAGTTCGACGAGAACTCTCAGCGTTACTACGTGTCTTTTCCTGATGATCAGTAGTGGTGCCTAGTTGGGGTTCGATTCGGGACCGTTGTCGCATGTTGGGTTTTCTTCTATTTTGGCGTCGTAGTTGGGCCATGAGTGTTTTGGATGATGTAATGTTATTTATGTACTTGTTTGACGTGGCGAGTGTAAGCCAACTATGTTCTCCCCTTATTATTCATATTACATGGGATGTTGTGAAGATTGCCTAACTTGCGACATATGCCTTCAATGCGATTATGTCTCTAAGTCGTGCCTCGACACGTGGGAGCTATAGTCGCATCGAGGGTGTTACAAGTTGGTAATCAGAGCCTTCCCCGACCTTAGGAGCCCCATTGCTTGATCGTTTTTAGCGGCCGAGTTGTGTCTAGAAAAATGTTTTGAGTCTTTAGGAATTATATATCGGAGAGTTTAGGAATTCTTTTTACTTCCCAGTCTCCTCATCGCTCTGGTAAGGCATCCTGACGTAGAGTTTTGACTCTTCTCTTCTCAAATTTCACTAAAAAATTTTTAGGATCACGCGAGTATATTGGAATTGTTCTGATGGCTTATGATGAGAATACTGTCTTGGTGCCTCCTGTCAGGGGTTTAGTGGAAGTGTCCCGGGGAGTTGAGCTCTGAGGTGTTGTCATCATAATTTTATCATTGCAATTCTGGAATACTTGAGATATGTTCGCCGACATCGAAAATCTCTTTTATGCAGTTCGTTGGTGAGATAACCTCGACGCCACCCAGTACTGGGGCGGGAGTTCGGGAGTATCGCCATAACTTGTATAACGGATGCTTTTCGAAGGTTGAGGTAGATGGTTTCTGAAGGTTTCTTGGTTATGTGTTGAAGGATGGATACAGCTGGATGTAGGATTTGCTAGTTTGGGTGAGATATTATGCTTCCCCTGTATCCCCAACACCTGATTGCATAACCGGAAAGGTTCGGGAGTTTCATAGGTGGGAATTCTAGTAGCTCTAGTTCTTCTTCCACGGATATTGGTTTGAGATTGGGATTTCTTACCGATTATTCGTTCTTGATCCGTACCTTGTTGATTTATTTCTCTACCTTAATTCTACGTGGCTTCTCAATTTATGGATATGTGACCATTTCAAGAGGAATGCATTCGTTCATTTTGTTCGGATGTGAAGACTATATGTTGCAATTTTCATTCCGTTGGATTCAGCTTCAATATTTATCTGTCAATGTGCTAATGGTGGTCAACCTCTTCAGGATGGCTCCTCCAACGCGCACGACTCCGAATCCTGATCCGCCACCGCCTCCACCTCCTCCAGAGGCATGGCAAGCTGTGATGGCCGCAACCAATGCAAACACACAGCTGATCATGCAAATTCTTCCAAGAGCGCAATCAAGGCAGTCAAGGGAATCAAGGCAGCAATCAGAGTCACTTTGCTACACTCAACCAGTTCCTTGCTAACGGGCCAAAGACTTTCAGCAATTGTGTTGAGGCAACCGATGCTGACGATTGGCTTGTGGATCTGTGTAAGCATTTCGAGTGCAGTAACGTCAGGCCTGAGGACTTTGTCAAGTTCGCTTCCTTCCAACTCAAAGATCAAGCTGCAGAATGGTTCCAGCAGTACAAGGATTCCAGAGGTGGACGTGTTATCACTTGGGATGATTTCCGTCGAGATTTCCGAGCTCATCATATTCCGCAGAGCGTGGTTGAAAGCAAGCGTGAGGAATTCCGCAATCTGAAGCAAGGCTCTTTGTCTGTCTATGACTACAACAAGTTGTTCCAGAAGCTTGCCCGCTTTGCCAAGCAGGACGTGCCTGATGAGAAGAGCATGATATACCAGTTCAGGGGTGGTCTCAGAGAAGATATTCAGCTCGCTCTTGTTCTCTTTGAGCCCTTGAGATACGATGAGTTCTACAACATGGCACTGAAGCAAGAGGCTGCTCAGTTGAGGTGTGATGCTTCCAGGAAGCGAGTCAGAGATGTTACTCCTTCTTCCTCTACTCAAGTGGCCAAGCAGCAGAAGTTTTGGCTTCCTCCTCCTCCGTTCCGTCAGCCGTATCAGCAGAAGAGCAAAGGTGGCAGTGGTTCTTCCCACCCACCCAACCCTGGCTTTCAGAACAAGACTTCGTCTCAAGCTCCAAGATCGAGTGCTCCGTATCACCGTCCGCTTTCAGAGGTCACGTGCAACAAGTGCCAACAGAAGGGTCACTATGCCAACAAGTGTTTCAACCAGAGGCGTCTTCCTCCTCCTCCTCCTGTCAGATCGGCAAGTACAGTTGTGGTCAAGCATAACCCCAAGCATGCCAAGGTCAATTTGATGAATGCAGCTCAGGCAGAGGACTCGTCAGATGTGATCATGGGTAACCTTCCTGTTAATGATATTCCTGCAAAAGTTCTTTTTGAGACGGGTGCATCGCATTGTTTCATCTCGAGACCGTTTTCATCTAAGCATGGTTTGCCTTTGCAAATTTTGCCTAGTCCTTTAGCAGTTGTCTCTCCCGGTAAGCGCATGCATGCTAACTCCATTGCTCCGGATGTTACTATCTCTTTGGGTGACTACAAGTTTCTATCTTCTCCAACGGTTCTCGATGACTCGGATATTGATCTTATTCTCGGGATGGATTGGCTTTCTAAGCACAAGGCCCAGCTTGATTGTGCAGCCAGGCAGATTCAATTGACTCATTCGTCTGAGGATGTAATTGTCTTTGCCGCTCGGGATAATACTATCCGTCTGTTTTCTCTCAATGAGAAGGGTGAATTGGATGTCATCTCGCAAATTCCAGTCGTTTGCGAATATCAAGACGTCTTTCCAGAAGAGCTTCCAGGAATGCCTCCGCACCGGCCAGTTGAATTCGTTATTGAACTTGAGCCTGGCACGGAACCTGTGTGCAAACGTCCTTACAAGCTCGGACCTGAAGAGTTGAAGGAGCTGAAGAAGCAACTCGATGAGCAAGAAAGAATGGGTCTCATCCGGCCTAGTTCTTCTCCGTGGGGTTGTGGTGTTCTTTTTGTGAAGAAGAAGGATGGAACGGACCGACTTTGTGTTGATTACCGTCCAGTGAACAAGAAGACCATCAAGAACAAATACCCACTTCCCAACATCAATGAGCTGTTCGAACAACTCAAAGGTGCCCAAGTATTCTCCAAGCTTGATCTCCGTATGGGTTATCACCAGATTCGCATTCGTGAAGAAGATATTCCCAAGACAGCATTCAGAACAAGCTTTGGTTCATATGAATACACTGTCATGTCTTTTGGCCTCGCCAACGCTCCTCCGACGTTCTCTCGCATGATGAACTTCATCTTCAACGCCTACACCAATGACTTCGTTTTGGTCTATCTCGACGACATTCTGGTTTTCTCGAAGAACAAGGAAGATCATGCCAAGCACTTGCGTTTGGTTCTTGATAAGCTCAGGGAACATCAGTTCTACGCCAAGTTCTCCAAGTGTGAATTTTGGCTCGATGAGGTTCTTTATCTTGGTCATATCATCTCTGCCAAGGGCATTGCCGTGAATCCTGAGAAGGTGTCTGCAATTGTGAATTGGGAACCTCCTCAGAACGTGAAGCAACTCCGCAGTTTTCTCGGTCTCGCAAGCTATTGCCGAAGATTCGTTGAAAACTTTTCTAAGATCGCGAAGCCTCTCTCAAATCTTCTTCAGAAGCACGTCAAGTACGTTTGGTCTCCGGAGTGTGATATTGCTTTCAACACTTTGAAAGAGAAATTGATCACTGCTCCAGTTCTGACTCCGCCTGATGAATCCAAGCCGTACGAGGTCTTTTGTGATGCCTCTCTCCAAGGTCTTGGCGCAGTATTGATGCAAGAGAAGAAAGTTGTTGCTTATACATCTCGCCAGTTGAAGCCTAATGAGAAGAACTACCCCACTCATGATCTCGAGTTGGCGGCAGTTGTGCATGCTCTTTTGACTTGGAGACATCTTCTATTGGGAAGAAAAGTGGACATTTTCACTGATCACAAGAGTCTCAAGTACATCTTCACTCAGCCTAATCTCAACCTCAGGCAAACTCGATGGGTCGAAATGATTCAAGAGTATAATCCGAGTATCGAGTATACTCCAGGCAAGGCCAATGTGATTGCTGACGCTTTGAGCAGAAAGGCTTACTGCAACAGTCTGATTCTTAAGCCTTATCAACCCGAGCTTTGTGAAGCTTTCCGCAAACTTAATCTGCAAGTTGTTCCTCAAGGTTTCCTCGCCAACCTTCAAGTCTCTCCTACCTTAGAAGACCAGATTCGCCAAGCCCAGCTTCTTGATGCTATGGTGAAAAAGGTGAAGATTGGGATTGCCAAGAGTCAGTCCAAGTACAAGTGCTACCGCCTTGATGACAAGGACACTCTCTTCTTCGAGGATCGTATTGTTGTGCCCAAAGGTGACCTCCGCAAAGTGATCATGAACGAGGCTCACAATTTTCTCCTCTCCATCCACCCTGGGAGTACGAAGATGTATCAGGACCTTAAGCAAGCTTATTGGTGGACTCGAATGAAGCGCGAGATCGCTCAATTCGTGAATGAATGTGATGTCTGCAGAAGAGTGAAGGCAGAACACCAAAGGCCAGCAGGTCTCCTCCAACCTCTTGCCATTCCAGAATGGAAGTTTGACCACATTGAAATGGACTTCGTGACTGGGTTTCCAAATTCCAAGTGTGGCAATGATGCTATATTCGTTGTCATCGACAAGCTCACCGAAGTGGCTCACTTTCTGCCTATCAAAGAGTCGATCACTGCAGCTCAATTGGCGGAACTCTATACCTCTCGCATTGTCTCTCTGCACGGTATTCCTCAAGTGATCTCTTCAGACCGTGGCAGCATCTTTACCTCGAAGTTTTGGGATTCTTTCCAGAAGGCCATGGCACTAACATCCGCTTCAGCACTGCTTTCCATCCTCAAACAAGCGGTCAAGTCGAGCGTGTCAACCAGATTCTTGAAGATATGCTCAGGGCTTGTGTGATCTCCTTCGGCATGAAGTGGGAGGATTGTCTTCCTTATGCTGAATTCTCCTATAACAACAGTTTTCAAGCAAGTTCGGGCAAGGCCCCATTTGAAATTCTGTATGGCAGGAAGTGCCGTACCCCTCTCAACTGGTCTGAAACCGGTGAACGTCAGCTTTTGGGTAATGACTTAATCACAGAGGCAGAAGAAATGTGCAAAGTCATTCGTGATAACCTCAAAGCAGCCCAATCCCGCCAGAAGAGCTACTATGATAGTAAGCACCGTGATTTGGCTTTCGAGATCGGAGATCATGTTTACCTCCGTGTCTCTCCTATGAAAGGTACTCGTCGCTTCGGTATCAAAGGGAAGCTTGCCCCTAGATACGTGGGACCTTTCAAGATTGTCAGCAAGAGAGGCGACCTCGCCTATCAACTCGAGCTTCCTTCAAACTTTGCAAATGTTCATGATGTGTTCCATGTCTCTCAGCTTCGAAAGTGCTTCAAGACTCCTGACCGCACCGTCAACTTCGAGGACATTGAGCTCCAAGAAGATCTCTCTTATCGTGAGCACCCAGTTGCTATTCTTGAAGAGACTGAACGCAAGACTCGCAACAAGTCAATCAAATTTCTCAAAGTCAAGTGGTCACACCATTCCGACCGTGAAGCTACCTGGGAACGCGAGGATCACCTCCGTTCTGAGTACCCGGAGTTCTTTCAGTCCTAGATCTCGGGACGAGATCTTTTCGTAGTGGTGGAGTGTTGTAACACCCCGGATGTAACTTTCCCTATTTGTACTCCAACTCTTGCCGTTTCCGGCGTTAAGTTATATTTATTTCTCGGGTTCGGGTCTTTGTCTCCGTGTGTTGTTTTCGTTTTCATGCATCTCATATCATGTCATCATGTGCATTGCATTCGCATACGTGTTCGTCTCATGCATTCGAGCATTTTCCCCGTTGTCCGTTTTGCATTCCGGCGCTTCGTTCTCCTCCGGTGGTCATTTCTAGCTTTCTTTCGTGTGTGGGGATTAAACATTTCCGGATTGGACCGAGACTTGCCAAGCGGCCTTGGTTTACTACCGGTAGACCGCCTGTCAAGTTTCGTATCATTTGGACTTCGTTTGATACTCCAACGTTTAACCGAGGGACCGAAAAGGCCTCGTGTGTGTTGCAGCCCAACACCCCTCCAATTTGGCCCAAAACACACCAAACTCTGCTCCATGTCCTAGAGCGTTCGATCACGATCGCGTGGCCGAAAACCGCACCTCATTTGGACTCTCCTAGCTCCACTTATGCCTATAAATAGCCCCCCCCGTTTTCGGATCTCTCTCCCCTCGAAACCCTAATCCAGATCCGCCGCTCCCCCGCCGACGGACACGTCCGATCAGCCGGACGTGTCCGCCCCGCCGCCCCAGCCATCGCCGCCTGCCACGTTGCCCTCCGCCGCCGCCGGCCCGGGAGGCCCACGCCCGACCCCGACTCCGCCACCGCGGGCCGCGCCTCGCTCTCGTCTCCGCCGCCAGCGCCGCCTCCTCCGCCCTCTTCCTCGCGCCGGTGGCCGGAGCCACCGCGCTGCCTCTCCGGCGCCACCGCGCCGCCTCGCCAACTCCGGCCGTCGCCGGCCTCGTCTACTACACCGGCAGCCGCCGCCGCCCGCCGCCTCGGGCCACCGCTCCGCCCCAAGCCGGCCGGCCACCGCCCCGGCCTCTCCTCCACTCCGGCGAGCTCCCCATGCCCGGCCTCCTCCTCTCCAAGTCCGACAGCTATAGTAACGGCGGTGAACCTCGGGAACCGCGCCAGATCCAGATCTGGAAAAAAATCACCTCGGTTGACTTTTCTTCCCCGAACCTTAATTTTTGTGCATACTTTGACCGGCCGTATCTCCACATCCGTAGCTCCGATTTGGGCATATAGTATATCAAAATGTTCGCCTCGACGAGTACATCATTTCATTCCATCGCATCATTTTCATTTGAGTTCATCTTGATGCCCAAAATGCTGTTAGAAGGAGGCTTCGTGAGATATTTGTCAGATCTGCTAGTTCATCTTAGACTTGTCATTTTTGCCATGATTATTGTGTGCATGCTATGCCTGTGAGTCCTTCATATGTTTTGTTAAGAATTTCGTTATCTTTCCAGAGGTGCAACCCATGCATTTTTAGGATGTGTGTGGTGACTTGTGCAAGCTTGCAAAGAGAGACACCCGGGAAATCTGTTTTCAGAGACTTAGTTGTTTTCACTAAGTCTGGGATTATTTAGTTCATGATGCCATATGTTCAGCTTGTTTCCTAGTGATCCGTCCCTCTTTTGAGGATGATCATTAAAGGAGTTTTGTTAATCATGTTATGCTCTATCCATCCATGTCTTTACTTGCAATTATGGAGCACCCTAGATTGAGTCAATCGAGCTCTACTTTTGCTTCGTTGTGAATCTGGACAGATCGTCAACTCGTTTGCGATTTTGCCGATGCTATTGTAGTTGATCCGTGCATGCTATGCCATTGTTCTTGCCATGTCTAGCTAGCATTTTGTGCCTTCTTAATGGATGTATGCTTTCCTTGCCATGACTTGCACCGTAGTGAGTGCATCGAGCTTGTTTACATGCCTTCATGAGTTATATTTCAGCATGTCTCAGTTTTCACTAAGTCTGAAAACTGACTGTGTTTGAGCTATGTTCGTGTGCTTGTTAGTATATTTTGTGACCCCTTTTGGCCCCAGGTCACTTTGGGTCTTTTGTTAAGCTTGTTGAGTAGCTCCATCCATGTTCTTATTTATCATAATCAGGTCATGTATCATGTTGTTTTGCTGCTCCGAAGAGGGCTTCGTGATCTGAAATTTCAGACAAGTGTTAATTTCACTAAGTGTGGAATCTGTTTTGCATTTGCGTTTTTGCCATGCTTGTTTGAACCTCATAATGGATGAATTGGCCATGGCCCAGTGCTAGTCTTTTGTTAAGAATCTTGTGTACATCCCTGCCATGTATTTTGTTGTCATGTTTGGTGGCTGTAGCATATTCATTTCATTGCATTTAGATGCCTAGTTGCTGTAAATCGCAGACCGGTGTCATTCTTAAAACGCTTGCCATTTCCAAACCGTAACTCCGATTCCGGCGTTCTTTATATCGTTTTCAAGCGATTTCATCTCATCTTTACAATGGCAACCTTGGATTTCCAAGTTGAGGCCAGGTTCATGTATTTCCTGTCATATCTTGCATTTTGCATCCCGCATCGCATTCTGCATAGCATATCATTATTTCATCTTATTGCTTGGTCTTGCACGTGGTTGATTGTGTCCTTGTTGCTTGTTTGTCTTGTTTGGGTAGAGACGGGAGATGAGTTCGCTACCGAGGAGCCCGTTGAGTTTGCTTGTGAGGATCCATTCAACTCTGACAACTGTGCAGGCAAGATGATCATACCCTCGAAATCACTACCATCTTTGCTATGCTAGTTTGCTCGCTCTTTGCTATGCCAATGCTACGATGCCTACCATTTGCTTGTCAGCCTCCCAATTGCCATGTCAAACCTCTAACCCACCTTGTCCTAGCAAACTATTGATTGGCTATGTTACCGCTTTGCTCAGCCCCCTTATAGCGTTGCTAGTTGCAGGTGAAGATTGGAGGTCGTTCCTTGTTGGAACATCTTTTATTTACTTGTTGGGATATCATTATATTGCCATGTTATCTTAATGCATCTATATACTTGGTGAAGGGTGGAAGGCTCGGCCTCTCGCCTTGTGTTTTGTTCCACTCTTGCCGCCCTAGTTTCCGTCATATCGGTGTTATGTTCCCGGATTTTGCGTTCCTTACGCGGTTGGGTTATAATGGGAACCCCTTGATATTTCGCCTTGATTAAAGCTTTTCCAGCAATGCCCAACCTTGGTTTTACCATTTGCCACCTACCCTTTTCTTTCCCTTGGGTTCTGCAGACTCAAGGGTCATCTTATTTTACCGCCCTGTGTCAGTGCTCCTCTGAGTGTTGGTCCATCTGTCAGCTGCTGATGGCCATCAGGGGCAACTCTGGGCTGGCCTACCCATACCTAAGACAATCTGAGTGTGCCCTGAGAAAGAGATATGTGCAGCTCCTATCGGGATTTGTCGGCACATTCGGGCGGTGTTGCTGGTCTTGTTTTAACCTGTCGAAGTGTCTTGAGTTACCGAGATACCGAGTCTGATCGGAACGTCTTGGGAGGAGGTCTATTCCTTTGTTGACCGTGAGAGCTTGTCATGGGCTAAGTTGGGACTCCCCTGCAGGGATTGAACTTTCGAAAGCCGTGCCTGCGGTTATGGGCAGATGGGAATTTGTTAATGTCCGGTTGTAGATAACTTAAACATAAACTTAATTAAAATGAATCAACCGTGTGTGTTACCGTGATGGCCCCTTTCCGGCGGAGTCCGGGAAGTGGACACGGTGTTGGAGTTATGCTTACGCAGGTTGTTCTTCTAGATTCTCGCTCGCGCTTTGCCTCCTCTTCTCACTCTCTTTTGCGTATAAGTTAGCCACCACATATGCTAGTCGCTTGCTGCAGCTCCACATATATATTTGCCTATCCTTCCTATAAGCTTAAATAGTATTGATCGCGAGGGTGCGAGATTGCTGAGTCCCTGTGGCTCACAGATACTATAACTCCAGATGCAGGTCCAGGTGTTTCCGCTCCAGGTGACGAGTACGAGCTCAAGTGGGAGTTCAAAGAACTCTCAGCGTTACTACGTGTCTTTTCCTGATGATCAGTAGTGGTGCCTAGTTGGGGTTCGATTCGGGACCGTTGTCGCATGTTGGGTTTTCTTCTATTTTGGCGCCGTAGTCGGGCCATGAGTGTTTTGGATGATGTAATGTTATTTATGTACTTGTTTGACGTGGCGAGTGTAAGCCAACTATGTTCTCCCCTTATTATTCATATTACATGGGATATTGTGAAGATTGCCTAACTTGCGACATATGCCTTCAATGCGATTATGTCTCTAAGTCGTGCCTCGACACGTGGGAGCTATAGTCGCATCGAGGGTGTTACAAGGTGGTGGCCCCCCTGGCCTTCATCTTTTGCAGGTATTTTTTATATTTTCCAAAAAGTTGCTCCGTGAAGTTTCAGGTCATTCCGAGAACGTTTGTTTCTGCATATAAATAACACCATGGTAATTCTACTGAAAACAGCGTCACTCCGGGTTAGTTCCATTCAAATCATGCAAGTTAGAGTCCAAAAGAAGGGCAAAAGTGTTTGGAAAAGTAGATACGATGGAGACGTATCAACTCCCCCAAGCTTAAACCTTTGCTTGTCCTCATGCAATTCAGTTGACAAACTGAAAATGATAAAGGAAAACTTTTACAAACTCCGTTTGCTCTTGTTGTTGTAAATATGTAAAGCCAGCATTCAAGTTTTCAGCAAAGATTATAACTAACCACATTCGCAATAACGCTTAGGTCTCAAGTTTACTCATATCAATAGCATAATCAACTAGCGAGCAATAATAATAAATCTCGGAAGACAACACTTTCTCAAAACAATCATAATATGATTGTAACATTCCAAATTTTCAATTTGAAATGTTATACATAGTCATCCATGTATATCACATTTTATCCGCATCTCGTCTCGCGATCCTCAAAATCCTAAGCAACTCAAGGACCTTCGGAGAGAGTTGGGGATTTCCCGGTTTTCAAATTTGATCTTTATCAAATTTTGAAACGAGGATTTTTGGTTTTAATTATTTTCTCTCTAAAAATATTTCATACTAAAATATATGAGAGGAGATAATATGACTTCTCCAAGATATTGAAATATTGGAGGAAAATATGAAAATCAAATATTTGTTTTGTTTGGATTTTATTGCAATTTTGTTTGCATTATAAAAATTGCACGTTTTTCAAAATTGCATTTTAGGGCCAAGAAAATGTTCATCTCGTTCTAAGTATTTTATTTAGACGGTGTAAATTTATTTTGGCATTTTTAGATTTTTATTTATTTTTCTAGGATTTTATTTCGGTCGGCGAAATTATTTTTTTTTAAAAAGGGTTCCCGCGCCCGACTGGGCCTAAGGCCCAGCCGAGCCAGGCCGCCGCCGCCGCCGCCTTCCCCGCGCGCGCCGCCGCCGCCGACTCGGACTAGGAGTCCGAGCCGGACTCCTCTCCGCAGCCGTGCCTTGCCCCCTCCTCCAAGCCGCCCCGCCCCGCCCTTTATATACCGCCGCCCCGCCGCCCCAACACCCCACCACACCACCGCCGCCCACGCCGCCTAGCCCGCCGCGTGCACCGCAGCTTGCCGCCGCCGTCGCCTACTGCCGCCACCCCCGCAAGCCGCGCCGCCCCCGAGCGCCGCCACCCCCGCCGCTGCCTCGCCTCGCCGGACCACTGGCCGGAGGTAGCCGCCGCGCCCCGCCGCCGGTTGTTTTTGTTTATAAAGACCGTTCGTTTTTTTGAAACCCTAGATCCGTTTTTTTTGGATTCGCCGGTTTTGTCGGTTCTTCTAGTTAGCGGACGTTCGTTCGAATGTTCGTTTTAATGAACGGTTCTTCGCCCGTTAGATACAGCTAACGAACGCTCGTTCGTTAGTCTGTTCGTTAGTTTTCTTTTATCGGATTTATTTCGCGATTTTTCTCTGATCGCGATTTCTGATCCGATCTTAGTTTCTGTTTATATTTTCGCTTGTTAGTCAGAATCAGGCGATTCAAGCGCCTAGAGTTTCATCTCGAAACCCTCTTTCCGTTTAACCAACTCAAACAAGTTTTCTCTAATGTAAAATTTGGCCTAGTTTCAGATTAGTAAATGAAGCTTCTTTCTTTCGCCGTTTGAGTTTCCTTGCTTCATTTGATTTGATTCTTTTTGCGAAGCGGAGTTCTTGATTTGAACTTTCTGGTCAACCTCTTTTATTTGAGTTTTGTTTGTGCATCTTTGCTTGTTGCTTATGTATGTTATTGGTTGTTTGCGATAGAACACCCGGAGTGCGAAGCGTGCTACTACGAGTCCCTAGGTTTCGCAGGTCGTCAGCAAGGCAAGTAACACTTTGATCATATTCCTTTTATAACCCAGTTTTATGCATTAGTTCCAATCCTCAAACATTGCATGATTAGGATGTCATTAACTTGTGGGTTGGGAAGTAGTTGATAAGGTAGAACCTATTGCCCTGTTACATGCAAACCCTTGGGAGTTACTCTACGCGTTGCTTATATACTATGCTATGCTATGCTCGTAGACGTGGTTTGGGTTTGAGTGAAATACATGATAGATGTGAGCTTGTTAATTAATGGTTCAACTTAAGGTGGCAACTTAATCAAACAACTGGGTGGATTGAGGCACCTGGAGTACCCAGTGTTGCCTGTATTTTTGGAAATCCCGGAGTACCCATGTGATCTTCCTATGGACCGCCACCCTGGCTCAAAGGGAACTGAGATGATTCATGCTAGAAACTTCCGCGTGCAGCCACAAGCTATTATGGGCTCTAGCATAGTTGAGTAAGTTACATGAAGCTCTTGAAGAGGTAGATCAACAGGTAGTGGGTTGTAGGTTTGGTATGGTCTGCCTGGAGTAGAGAGTTAATGTTGCTGAAAGACCGTGTCTCGGTCATCTGTTTCTCAAACACCCTGTAGTGCGAGAAATCCAATGGAGGAGATCGAGTCTTGTGGGGAAAAGTGCGCAAACCTCTATAGAGTGTACAATCTAATCATGGTTAGCCGTGTCCCCGGTTATGGACAATTCTTGAGTATCTAGTACTTGGGTTATCAAAAGTATCTCATCATGATTAACTAATATTGTTGGGTTGTTAATCACTTTAATTGGGATTGAGTTGGAGGAACCTTCTCAATGATGTTTCAACTACCATGATAGTTAAAATAAAATCTATTCCTTTGATGTAGGAAAAAATTGGCTTTTCGCAAAACTGTAACCATAGAGCTTTCCACCAGCCAAATATGCATGTAGTGATAGCATTATTCTATTCTTGCTCTATAGTGTTACTTTGCCAGCATATTCCATGTGCTGACCCGTTTTTGGGCTGCAACGTATTATGTTGCAGACTTTTCAGATGAGGAGTAAGGTTCGTTAGGTCGTTGCCATGCAGCTCAGCTATGCCGTTGGAGTTGATGGACTCACTTTGTCTTCCAAGCCTTCCGCTGTTATCGTATTAGATGGTCTTAAGCCATATTATTATAATAAGTTCTCTCTTGAGACGTTCAATGTAATAAGTGTGTGGTTGCTACTCTGTTATAAATCCTTCCAGTACTGTGTGTGTCAGCATTACCGATCCAGGGATGACACTGAAGCACAAAGACTTGACCATCTGAGGTCGGGTCGCTACAAGATGGTATCAGAGCACATGTTGAGTGTAGGACACGACCACTAAGATAAACCCTAGGTCACACTTCTCTTCTCATTTCTGACTCCTCTCCATTTTCTACTCTTTAGGATGACGGAGATGAAGAACGAGTTTGCACAACCGGCTGAAGACACACCTTTTGGACGCCACTTGAAGGAAGTCACTAGGTCCTGTAACATTGGGATACCAAGCTTCACCGGGACGTACAACGCCTTTACCTGAAGAGGAGCGCTGGAGGATTCAAGTACAAGTTCCAGGAAGGACGTTCTCGCCAACTTCTAAACCCATAGAGTTTTCTTTCGAAGCACCCACCTGGAGTCTAGGCAAGAGCATGGCAGCCCACATTACCATTGGACGCATTGGAGAAGTTTACAACAGGGAGCTTAAGGACACTATTTACCAAATATGTGGGCACCAAGATGAGCAATGGGAAGTAATCAACACCAGGAAGGATAGATCCATTGCGGCTTTCATCCAGGAGTTAAACCAGCATATCCGACGTCAGGAAAACCAGATGTGCACGGGCATGATGGACTTAAAGAAGGCGAAGACTAGAATCCTTGAGCTGGAGGAAGAACTCAAGTTTGTACGCGATGGATATGAGGAGGAAATCAAGACCCTACTGGAGAAGAATGACGACCTAGTCAAGAAGATCGGAGTATTCATGGGAGGACCAGCACCAATAGAAGAAGAAGAAGAACCCAAGGAGATACGCCCCGAGGACTACATCATCATCGACGACACCGATTCCGATCCTAGTGATGATGACTATGAAGACGAAGCTGGAGCAGACACCATGGAGTCTTCCATCGATCAAAATTTCTAGATGACTACCATATATCACTAGTATTCCCCCATGTATTTAGTAGTAGTTGAGCACTTGTGCGATAGTTCTAGATCGTTTGTATGCCCTTGCTTGATTGATTGAGTGAAATGATTGTGTTTGTCTCATGTGCATATGGGTAGTGTTCTCTCATTAGACCCCTTCTCTATTCTAATCTCTTCCATCTAAACCCTCAGATGCCTCCGAGACGTGACACCGGTTTTGCCTTTCCACTGGAGCTCACCCAGTTGATCCAATAGCAGAATACGTTGATGCAATTGCTAGTTCAGAATCAGGGCAACAACAACAATAACAACAACAACAACCCGCCGCCCGTGGACAACCTAGCCCGCTTTCTAAGGTTACAGCCACCAGTGTTTTCCAGTAGCACCGAGCCCATAGTTGCGGATGATTGGCTATGCTGTATTGGAAGGGAGTTGACCACCGCAGGTTGCACAGATGCTGAGAGAGTGCGCTTTGCCGCACATCAATTGGATGGACCAGCAGCCTCATGGTGGGAGAATTACATAGCCACTTTTCCTATAGCCAATGTCACTTGGGACCAGTTTCAGCAAGCTTTCTGCACAACCCATGTCTCCACTGGAGCTATGCAAATGAAGAAGCGGGAGTTCCGTGTCGAGACCCCGATTCCAAGTCACATCGATCTAGCCGGTAACACCTCATATCACTTTGCGGCCTCATGCATGGTATTCCCACGGGTGTCGTCTTACCCTGGCCCGGGACCGTTTGCGCCTTTTGGCTCACGTATATGATTGTGTCGCTAGCATCCATATGACAGAGAACCCGGGCCGACATGGCTAGTCGTGAACCCAAAGCGGCACTAACCTATGGGGACAAGCATACATGATTCACATCGAGCATGTTGGTTAGCAGTGTGTGAATCCGGGCTGTAGCACTGGGCTAACAGGACTCCGGAGGTCACCGCGTGACATTTCCCCGAAGGGCCAGACATAGGAACGAAATGAAACACATACCGGCCAGTCAAGCGTCCTGAGCAGTAGTGCTGGGCTAGCAGGACTCCAGTGAACCGGGCTGTAGCGGACTACTATGGCTCAAAGAAGCACTAGACTACATTTCCCCATATGAGAGGCTGTCAAGGATAAACAACTAGATTGTCAGATCCCACACATAGCAATACACATCACACGTACGCATAACATGCAAGTATGTGTTGTACAACATGGCATCACAACATACCGCAAACCCATATAGCTAAAAGCCCAGAAGAGCCACATAACATTAATACAAACAGGGGTCTCATGACCCATCATTCAGAGCATACAAGAAACAGGCAGAAGCATTACATGTCTGAGTACAGACAACTACAAAAGAAAAAGGCTAAGAGGCCTGACTATCTACAAGTCCCTCCCAAGGGTACAAGATCGTAGCTGAGGTAACAAGCTACTCGTCGAAGTCCAAGCGGTACTACTAGTGAGACAGATGTCTCACCTGCAAAACATAAATATAGCAAACGTGAGTACAAAGGTACTCAGCAAGACTTACATCAGATCCTATCATACATGCATTTGTATCAAGAAGGTAATGTGGGGTTTAGTTGCAGCAAGCCAGCTTTGACTCAGTGGCTATCCTGTTCTACGACAACGAGAAACTTCTTTGAGGTGAGGTAGAGCACACGAGTCCACTAATCACCACATCAATACACTACTATGGATTCATCCTCGTCTTCTTACGAGAAGGCCATCCATAGCACTCACACTTGTCTTGAGCATTTTAGAGTATCCAATTCAAGTTGTCTATGTACCACGTAAGCATCCAAGAAGTCCATAACCGAGGACACGTCTATTCGAATAGATCATGATAACCCTGCAGGGGTGTACTTCTTCACACACGCTCTCACCACTTATCACCATGTACACGTCATGTACCTCGGCAACCTTCAAGTGGAAGCCTGGCGAGGGTGTCGGACACGACCTAACTAACCACACAAGTCTCCCATCCAGGTTTATCGCCTATTCGGGTTCCATCCGCAAGGAGATCCATCCGGGGTGTCGCTCACGGCCCCAAACGATGTGAGCAGGGTTCCCAAGCCCACCATCCGGGTGCCACTTGGAACACCGTGCCACTGTGCCTAGTCTGTCCCAAGCCCACCTGGCCGGGTGCCACTTGGTAGACTATTAACACTACCTACAAACACCAGAAACTATTTGCAACTCCTGGACAAAGATCAAGTTGGCTAATAAATTGAGAGAGCTTGGAGTGCCCGGAGCCCAATGTGTGGTAGTAACTAGTCATTGGACAACTTACACAGAACTCAGTTCTTAAGGACGGTTCCTGTGAGACAATGCACCATGTACTCCTACATGGCCTCTCACTGCTACCTTTACCAAATCGTGTTCACACGCTTAACTCTCAACACCAGAACATATCGTACCAATCCAATTCATTCCCGATGAACTAGACCTGACACAACTCTATGCAATAGCAGGCATGGCATGGCAAGAACACAACATGGCTCAATCAACTCCTACACATGCTAGTGGGTTTTAACTATTTACCGTGCAGAGCATGGCAGGAGCCGCGGTTAGGTGCGTCAGACTCGTGGGGGTGCGGGGAGTGCGTTAGGCACCAGTGGTGACCAAAAGGTCACCGGAGTGACGCCGGCATCGAGCTCGTGCGGCGGAGCGGCTCGGCTCCGGTAGAGGAGGCGGCTAGAGGATGCGTACAAGCGCGAGGAGCAGGGGAGAAGATGGCGGAGCTCACCGCGGGGTTGGAGACGGTCTCAGCGAGCTCGGGGAGGCGGAGACGGTGGCAAATCGGTGCGTGTGGCTTCCGGCGACCGAGGAGGAAGAAGGCGGCAGCAACGGCTCCATGGGGCGTCCGGCGATGCACGACTTGGCGGAGAGGTAGCGGACAAGGTGGCGGAGCTTTTGGGCACGATGGAGGGGCGAGGGGACTACAGTGGGCGTGTCGAACGGCGTCGGTGGCGATGGTGGCGCTCGGGCAGCAGCGGGGAAGAGAGCAGAGGAGGAGAGGGGCAACCAGAGGGGAGGAGGAGAGGGTCGAGGGGTTTTTAGGGGGGTGCGTGTCGCCCTCGGATGCCTCCAGCGGCGAGCAGGGAAGTAGGAGGTGGCCGGCGTGTGCTCGCGCGCAGCGGCCACGCGCGCGTCCTCCTGGTGGGAGGAAGACGACAGGGGAGGGGGGCAGATGGGCTGGGCTGGCCAACTGGGCCGGCCAGGCCGCACAGTGCTGGGCCAGCATGGGAGCTGGCCGCAGGTAAGGTTTTTTTTTCCATTTTTGTTTTTATTTTCTATTTTTTTGACATTTGTTTGGTTTAATAAAAATACTAAACCATTTTATTTTCTTATGCCAATTTTTGCAGGGGCTAGTGGTATTATTCCAGAGCTGCTCAACTACTGGCATAATTTTTGGACATATATTATATATATATATCATATATATATATCCAAGCAAATAATTACTGGATTAATTCCAGAAGGCCAAAATAAATATTTATGAGCTCCTGAAAATATTTGTTTGAATTTTACTTCTGATCAATATTTTTAGAGAGCAACATGAACATTTTCTTGGACCTTTTTGGAGCAATTTTTATCTGGGTCATTTCCAAAAATGAATTCTGAGGGTTTCACAAATCCCCATTTCAAATTCAAATGGAATTTAAACATGATGCACAAATGAAGGGCTAGCCTAGGTCATACCAGAACTAGGGATGTGACAACTCGCCCCCACTCAGAAGAATCTCGTCCCGAGATTCAGGAGTCGGCGGAAAGAAAGTGGGGTACTCAAGTCGAAGACGATCTTCACGCTCCCGAGTAGCTTCTCTCTCGGAATGATGAGACCACTGAACCTTGGGAAACTTGATGTTATGATGTCGGGTGACACGCTCTGCTTGATCAAGGATGCAAACAGGGTACTCTCGATAAGTGAGGTTATCTTGGAGATCAAGCGTTCCGTGGTCCACTCCGCGGATGGGATCCGAGAAGCAACGCCTCAGTTGAGAGACGTGGAAGACATCATGGACTCGAGAAAGATGTGGGGGTAGTTCCAACTGGTAGGCAACCTCTCCTCGTTTAGCGAGAATGCAAAAAGGACCAATGTAACGAGGAGCCAACTTGCCCTTGATACCGAAATGATGGGTACCCTTCAAAGGGGTAACCCGAAGGTAAGCCTTGTCGCCAACTTCATAAGCCACTTCCTTATGACGACGGTCATACTGTCTCTTTTGACGAGATTGGGCTGTTTTCAAATTCTCACGAATGATGCGAACTTGATCTTCTGCCCCCTGAATCATGTCAGGTCCAAAGAATTGTCTTTCACCGGTTTCTGACTAGTTCAAAGGTGTTCGACATCTTCGTCCATACAGAACCTCAAAAGGAGCTTTCTTGAGGCTGGATTGGTAGCTATTGTTATAAGCAAACTCGGCGAAGGGAAGACACTTCTCCCAATCCATACCGAATGAGATAACACAAGATCTAAGCATGTCTTCGAGAATCTGGTTGACCCTTTCCACCTGACCACTTGATTGAGGGTGGAAAGCGGTACTGAAGGAAAGATGGGTGCCCATGGCAGTTTGGAAACTCTCCCAGAAATGAGAAGTGAAAAGACTACCATGGTCTGAATTGATCTCTAGTGGAACACCATGAAGTGACACTATTCGAGAAACATATAAGTCAGCGAGCTGACTAGCAGTGATACTCTCTCGAACAGGTAGGAAGTGAGCCACTTTGGAAAGACGATTAATGACTATGAAGATAGCATTATTCCCTTTCTTGGTCCTGGGAAAGCCGGTGATGAAGTCCATACCAACTTTATCCCATTTCCATTCAGGAATAGCTAAAGGCTAAAGGGTGCCAGCAGGTCTCTGATGCTCTGCCTTCACGCGACGACAAACATCACAGTTAGCAATAAACTAAGTGATTTTTCTCTTCATCCTAGTCCACCAGAACCTCTGGCGTAGGTCCTGATACATCTTAGTACTACCGGGATGAATCGTGAGAGGAGATTCATGCGCTTCCTTAAGAATCAGTTGTCGCAGATATTGATTCTTGGGAACCACCAAGCGATTCTCAAAGAAAACAACACCACGATCATCTATAGAGAAACTGCCACCAACTCCCTTGTCAATGTTTCTCTTGATCCGGGAAATTCCCGTATCCTGCTTCTGAGCAGAGATGATCTGATCCACAAGAGTAGGTTTCGCCACCAAGGTAGAAAGGAATCTATGAGGAGCAATGTGAAGATTAAGCTTACAGAATTCCTCATGGAGAAGTGGTTGGCCCTGCTGCAACATAAGATTGTTGCAATAGGACTTATGACTTAGCGCATCAGCCATGACATTCCCCTTGCCTGGGGTGTAGGTAATCCCTAAGTCGTAATCTGAGATCAACTCCAACCAACGTCTTTGCCTAAGGTTCAAATCTGGTTGGGTGAAGATATACTTGAGACTCTGGTGGTCGGTGTAAATCTCACAACGTTTACCGAGAAGGTAATGTCGCCATGTCTTAAGTGCATAGACTACGGCTGCAAGCTCTAGATCATGTGTAGGATAATTCTCCTCATGTGGATGCAACTGTCGGGATGCATAGGCAATCACATGGTGATCCTGCATAAGAATGCAACCTAGTCCCTGTCGTGAGGCATCGCAGTAGATAACAAAGTCCTTAGTGAAATCCGGTGGCACAAGTATGGGAGCAAAAGTCAGGCGTCTTTTTAGTTCCTGAAAACTGTGCTCACACTGTGGGGACCACTCAAACTTTTTTATCTTTCTTGAGAAGTTCCGTGAAAGGTTTGGCCACTTTGGAGAAGTTCTTAATGAAGCGGCGACAATAACTGGCTAGACCAAGGAAACTCCTAACTTGCTTAACTGTTTCAGGTGGAGTCCAATCAAGAACGGCCTGAACTCTCTTGGGATTGACAGCAATGCCCTTACCAGAGATTATGTGGCCGAGATAGGTCACTTCTGGTAACCAAACTTCGCACTTGGAGAACTTGGCATAAAGGCGGTGCTCTCTAAGTTTTTCTAACACAAGTCTAAGATGTTCGGCATGCTCTTCCTCGTTCTTCGAGTAAATAAGGATATCATCGAGGTAAACCACGACGAATTTATCTAAGTACTCCATGAAGATCAAGTTCATCAAGCGGGAGAATGTAGCTGGAGCATTGGTTAGACCGAAGGACATGATGGTGTACTCATACTGGCCATAACGAGTGACAAAAGCCGTCTTAGGAATGTCCTCGTTTCTGATCTTGATTTGGTGATAGACTAACCTCAAATCCATCTTGGAAAAGACTGAGGATCCAGCGAGCTGATCATACAGATGGTTGATCCTGGGGACCGAATACTTGTTCTTTATCGTGACCAAATTAACGGGGCGATAATCTACAACCATCCGATCCGTACCATCCTCTTGACAAAGAGGACGGGGCAAGCCCAAGGAGAAGAACTAGGACGGATGAAACCCTTTTGCAAGGACTCATCAAGTTGTTTCTTAAGCTCGGCTAGCTCTAAGGGTGCCATCTTGTAAGGTCTCCTAGAGACTGGAGTGGTTCCTGGGATAAGATCTATGACAAACTCCACATCTCTGTCAGGTGGAATACCTGGCAGTTCCTCTGGAAAGACATCCGGAAAGTCACGGACTACCGGGATATCTTCAAGGTCTGGAAGAGGGCTGGCATTAAGAGAATAGAGTTGACGCTTTGCAACTCTAGTGGAGACAGTGACTATCTTGTCAGATGGGTGTGTAAGCTGAACAGACCTTGTGTAACAATCAATCTTGGCATAATGAGCTTTCATCCAGTCCATACCCAAGATGATGTTAATATCTGTAGACTTGAGGGCTATAAGTGATGCAAGGAATACAAGTCTGTCAACAAGGATTTCATTACCATGGCTTACACTAGAAGTTTGCCATTTGGATCCAGGAGTTTGAACGACTAGTGGAGAGGGCATATCACAAAATGAAATGTTGTGCAAGTTAGCATAGCTTTCAGAAATGAAGGAGTGAGATGCTCCAGTGTCGAGCAGAACCGATGCTGGATGACAATTAATAAGGAGTGTACCAAGAACGACATCCGGATCATCATGAGCGTCTTTAGCTGAGACGTGATGCACACATCCACGTTCAGTGGGAGCTGACTTGACACTGATCATCTTGCATGATGGCTTACCACGAAGAACAGACTTCTCAGGCTGGGGTGGAGCATAGTTGGTTTGAGAGCACTCACGTGCATAGTGTCCTGGCTCTCTGCATGTGAAGCAAGTCCCTGAAGTAGGACGTGGACCCGCATTGACAAGCGGTCTACCAGTAGGCCTGGATGGAGCATGTAACTGAACTGGGTGAGGCGCCACATAAGAGGGCCTCAGTGAATAACCGGGTGGAACAGCGGAATTCGGAACCCAAATCCGGCGCTTCTGTGAAGTAGAACTAGAAGAAGAACCCAAATCATGGGTGTGCTTATGAGACTCCTCGTAAGTGAGTTGAGGTGTCTCTGCATTAATGGCCTTGTTCACATGAGCCTGGAATGTATCACAGTGATGCAGGTGGAGATCACGACGCAACTTGGGGTTGAGACCCTTCCGGAACCTAGCCTGCTTCTTGGCGTCTGTGGACACCTCTTCTGTAGCATAGCGGGCAAGGTTCTCAAATTCCCTACTATAAGCATCAACAACCATCTTACTTTGGGTGAAACTACAGAACTCCTCTTGCGATCAATGAGAGCCTGAGGAATGTGATGCTCGCGAAAAGCCTCGGTGAAATCTCTCCAGTTGGTTATCTGGCCAGCTGGAAGCATAGCCTCATAGTTCTGCCACCAAAGACTAGCAGGACCTTCTAGGTGATATGCAGCATAGGTGACCATGTCACCTTCAGCTACGTTCGCAGAACGCAGCTTGAGAGTGATACTACGAAGCCAGTCATCTGCATCGAGTGGTTCAATGGAATGATGGAAGGTAGGTGGTTTCAAACCAATGAAATCATAGATGGTCGCTGACTCTTTGCACTAGGGTGTGGTGTTCTCCTCGATACGTGCTAACAAGAGGTTAGACTCTGGCTTGTTCCTCTCCATCTCTAACATGAACTTTGCCAACGAAGACTGATCGGGAGGATCCTCATCCCTACCATCTTCGTGGTTCCAGCTACGAGCAACAGAATTTCGGTTAACCGGCAACATCCTGAAGAACAAAACCAAGGAAAACAAGGATGGATTCAGCATCATCATAAGGATGTAGAATATAGTACGAGGAAAATACTATCTCTTGAACTCCTAGTACAATTCCGGCAGCATAACAACAGTAAAATGCTCAAAATGAGACATCCTGCAAATGATGGGGTAGCACCATACTCAACATCATCACTCAACGTTCTGAGATATTACTAAACAGACTACACCGGAAGTACTTGAACTAGGATAAGACTCTGCTCGCCGGAGATGCTGCTCGCCGGAGTTCATCGCAGGAGAAGAGGGAGGCGCCGGATCCGGTAGCAGGGGACGGCGTGGAGGGAGAGGGGCCGCGCACGGCGGCCGGAGCACGTCGGGCGGGCGGCGGCGAGGCGAGGCGGCCGGCGAATGGGCGAGGCGGCGGTGCGGGAGGTCGCATGCGCGGAAAAGGTCGCGGCGAGGCGGTGCGGAGCCGCGGTCGTCTCGGGCGGTGGGGAAGCTCCCAGGCGGCGGGGTCGGCTGAGATGGGCGGCAGCGCGCTGGGCCGCGGGGGCCAGGGACGGGCCCGAGCAGGCCTGGCGGCGCGGGGCGATGATGTGGTCCGGGGGCGCCACGTGGAAACTCCCGGTTGGCGGCGGCGGAAGCGTCCGGCCCGGACGGACGTGTCCGGCCGACGCGGAGATGAATTTTAGGGTTTTGGACGAGGGGGATCCGGAATTTCGGGGAGAGACCTATTTATAGGCATAGAGGGAGCTAGGAGAGTCCAAATGAGGTGCCGTTTTCGGCCACGCGATCGTGATCGAAATCTCTAGATGATGGAGCAGGTTTATGTGGGTTTTTGGGCCAAATTGGAGGGGTGTTGGGCTGCAACACACACGAGGCCTTTTCGGTCCCCCGGTTAACCGTTGGAGTATCAAACGAAGTCCAAATGGTACGAAACTTGACAGACAGTCTACTGGTAGTAAACCAAGGCCGCTTGACAAGTCTCGGTCCAATCCGGAAATGTTTAATCCCCACACACGAAAGAAAGCTAGAAATGACCACCGGAGGAGAACGAAGTGCCGGAATGCAAAACGGACAACGGGGAAAATGCTCGAATGCATGAGACGAACACGTATGCAAATGCAATGCACATGATGCCATGATATGAGATGCATGACAACGATAACAACACATGGAGACAAAGACCCGAACCGGAGAAAATAAAATAACTTAACGCTAAAAACGGCAAGAGTTGGAGTACAAATTGGGAAAGTCATATCCGGGGTGTTACAACACTCCACCACTACGAAAGGATCTCGTCCGGAGATCTATGACTGAAAGAACGCCGGGTACTCAGAACGGAGGTGATCCTCGCGTTCCCAGGTAGCTTCACGGTCGGAATGGTGTGACCACTTGACTTTGAGGAATTTGATTGACTTATTGCGAGTCTTGCGTTCAGTCTCTTCAAGAATAGCAACTGGGTGCTCACGATAGGAAAGATCTTCTTGGAGCTCAATGTCCTCGAAGTTGATGGTGCGGTCAGGAGTCTTGAAGCACTTTCGGAGCTGAGAGACATGGAACACATCATGAACATTTGCAAAGTTTGAAGGAAGCTCGAGTTGATAGGCGAGATCGCCTCTCTTGCTGACAATCTTGAAAGGTCCCACGTATCTGGGGGCAAGCTTCCCTTTGATACCGAAGCGACGAGTACCTTCCATAGGAGAGACACATAGGTAAACATGATCTCCGATCTCGAAAGCCAAATCACGGTGCTTACTATCATAGTAGCTCTTCTGGCGGGATTGGGCTGCTTTGAGGTTATCACGAATGACTTTGCACATTTCCTCTGCCTCTGTGATTAAGTCATTACCCAAAAGCTGATGTTCACCGGTTTCAGACTAGTTGAGAGGGGTACGGCACTTCCTGCCATACACAATTTCAAATGGGGCCTTGCCCGAACTTGCTTGAAAACTGTTGTTGTAGGAGAATTCAGCATAAGGAAGACAATCCTCCCACTTCATGCCGAAGGAGATCACACAAGCCCTGAGCATATCTTCAAGAATCTGGTTGACACGCTCGACTTGACCACTAGTTTGAGGATGGAAAGCTGTGCTGAAGCGGATGTTGGTACCCATGGCCTTATGAAAAGAATCCCAAAACTTGGAGGTAAAGATGTTGCCGCGGTCTGAAGAGATCACTTGAGGAATACCGTGCAGAGAGACAATCCGAGAGGTATAGAGTTCTGCCAATTGAGCTGCAGTGATTGACTCTTTGATAGGCAGAAAATGAGCCACTTTGGTGAGTTTGTCGATGACAACGAATATAGCATCATTGCCACGCTTGGACTTTGGAAACCCAGTCACGAAGTCCATTTCAATGTAGTCAAACTTCCATTCTGGAATGGCAAGAGGTTGGAGGAGACCAGCTGGCCTTTGGTGTTCTGCCTTCAGTCTTCTGCAGACATCACATTCATTCACGAATTGAGCAATCTCACGCTTCATTCGAGTCCACCAATAAGCCTGCTTGAGGTCCTGATACATCTTCGTGCTCCCAGGGTGGATGGAGAGGAGAGAATTGTGAGCCTCGTTCATGATCACTTTGCGAAGTTCACCTTTGGGTACAACAATACGATCCTCGAAGAAGAGAGTGTCCTTGTCGTCAAGGCGCTAGCACTTGTACTTGGGTTGACTCTTTGCAATCCCAATCTTCACCGTTTTCACCATAGCATCAAGAAGCTGGGCTTGGCGAATCTGGTCTTCTAAGGTAGGAGAGACTTGAAGGTTGGCGAGGAAACCTTGAGGAACAACTTGCAGATTAAGTTTGCAGACAAAGTCCTCAGGCCTAACGTTACTACACTCGAAATGCTTGCACAGATCTACAAGCCAATCGTCAGCATCGGTTGCCTCAACTGCTGAAAGTCTTTGGCCCATTAGCAAGGAACTGGTTGAGTGTAGCAGAGTGATTCTGATTGTTGCCTTGGTTCCCTTGGTTGCGCTCTTGAAGAATTTGCATGATCGACTGTGTGTTTGCATTGGTTGCGGCCATCATAGCTAGCCATGCCTCCGAAGGAGGTGGAGGTGGTGGCGGATCTTGATTCTGATTCTGACTGGTGCTCTTAGCTGGAGCCATCCTCAAGAGGTTGACCACCGTTAGCACATAGACAGATGAAATGAAGCTGAATCCAACGGAATGAAAATTGCAACATATAGTCTTCACATCCGAACAAAATGAATGAATTCATTCCTCTTGAAATGGTCACATATCCATAAATTGAGAAGCCACTTAGAATTAAGGTAGAGAAATAAATCAACAGGGTACGGATCAAGAACGAATAATCGGTAAGAAATCCCAATCTCAAACCAATATCCGTGGAAGAAGAACTAGAGCTACGAGAATTCCCACCTATGAAACTCCCGAACCTTTCCGGTTATGCAATCAGGTGTTGGGGATACAGGGGAAGCATAATATCTCACCCAAATCTAGCAAATCCTACATCCAGCTGTATCCATCCTTCAACACATAACCGAGAAAAAACTTCGGAAACCATCTACCTCAAGCTTTGAAAAGCATCCGTTATACAAGTTGTGGCGATACTCCCGAACTCCCGCCCCAGTACTGGGTGGCGTCGAGGTTATCTCACCAACGAACTACATAAAAGAGTTTTTCGATGTCGGCGTACTAAACTCAGGTATTCCAGAATTGCAACGATAAAATTATGACGACAACACCTCAGAGCTCAACTCCCCGGGACACTTCCACAAAACCCCTGACATTAGGCACCAAGACAATGTTCTCATCATAAAACCATCGGAACGATTCCAAGATACCCGCATGATCCTAATTTTTTTTAGTGAAATTTGAGAAGAGAAGAGTCAAAACTCTACGTCAGGATGCCTTACCACAGCGATGAGGAGACTGGGAAGTAAAAAAGAATTCCTAACTCTCCGATATATAATTCCTAAATGACTCAAAACATTTTTCTAGACACAACTCGGCCGCTAAAAACGATCAAGCAATGGGGCTCCTAAGGTCGGGGAAGGCTCTGATTACCAACTTGTAACACCCTCGATGCGACTATAGCTCCCACGTGTCGAGGCACGACTTAGAGACATAATCGCATTGAAGGCATATGTCGCAAGTAAGGTAATCTTTACACATCCCATGTAATATAATAATAAAGGGGAGATAACATAGTTGGCTTACACTCGCCATGTCAATCAAGGTACATAAATAACATTACATCATCCAAACACTCATGGCCCGACTACGGCGCCAAAATAAAAGATAACCCAACACGCGACACGGTCCCGATCACCCCCAACTGGGCACCACTACTGATCATCAGGAAAGGAAACATAATAACGTTGAGAGTCCTCGTCGAACTCCCACTTGAGCTCGAGCGCGTCACCTGGAGCGGAATCATCAGGCCCTGCATCTGGTGCAATAGTAATCTGTGAGCCACAGGGACTCAGCAATCTCGCACCCTCGCGATCAAGACTATTTAAGCTTATAGGTAAGGCAAGGTAAAAATATATGTGGAGCTGCAGCGAGCGACTAGCAAATATGGTGGCTATCCTGTTCGCAAAAGAGAGCGAGAAGAGGAGGCAAAGCGCGAGCGAGAAACTAGAGAGCAACCTGCGCAAGCATTACTCCAACACCGTTTCCACTTCCCGGACTCCACCGAGAAGAGGCCATCACGATAACACACTTAGTTGATTCATTTTAATTAAGTTAAGGTTTAAGTTATCTACAACCGGCATTAACAAATTCCCATATGCCCATAACCACGGGCACGGCTTTTGAAAGTTCAAATCCCTGCAGGGGAGTCCCAACTTAGCCCATGACAAGCTCTCACGGTCAACGAAGGAATAGACCTCCTCCCAAGACGTTCCGATCAGACTCGGTATCTCGGTTCTTCAAGACACTTCGACAGGTTAAAACAAGACCAGCAACACCGCCCGAATGTGCCGACAAATCCCGATAGGAGCTGCACATATCTCGTTCTCAGGGCACACTCAGATTGTCTAAACTTTCGGTAGGCCAGCCCAGAGTTGCCCCTGGTAGCCACCGGCGGCTGACGAGTTGGACCAACACTCAGAGGAGCACTGGCCCGGGGGGGGGGGGGTTAAGTAAGATGACCCTCGGGCTCCGGAAACCCAAGGGAAAAGAGGCTAGGTGGCAAATGATAAAACCAAGGTTGGGCATTGCTGGAAAAGCTTTAATCAAGGCAAACTATCAAGGGGTTCCCATTATAACCCAACCGCGTAGGAACGCAAAATCCGGGAACATAACACCGATATGACGGAAACTAGGGCGGCAAGAGTGGAACAAAACACTAGGCGAGAGGCGGAGCCTTCCACCCTTTACCAAGTATATAGATGCATTAAGATAACATAGCAATATAATGATATCCCAACAAGTAAATAAATGTTCCAACAAGGAACGGCCTTCAATCTTCACCTGCAACTAGCAACGCTATAAGAGGGGCTGAGCAAAGCGGTAACATAGCCAATCAACGGTTTGCTAGGACATGGTGGGTTAGAGGTTTGACATGGCAATTTGGGAGGCTTGAAAGCAAGTGGTAGGCATCATAGCATTGGCATAGCAAAAGAGTGAGCAATCTAGCATAACAAAGATAGTAGTGATTTCGAGGGTATGATCATCTTGCCTGCAAAGTTGTCAGAGTTAACCGGATCCTCGAAAGCAAACTCAACGGGCTCCTCATTAGTGAACTCATCTCCCGACTCTACCCAAACAAGACAAACAGGCAACAAGGACACAATCAACCACGTGCAAGGATCAAACAATATGATGCAATGATGATATGCTATGCGGGATGCGATGCGGGATGCGTATGCAAGATGTGACAAGGAATGCATGAACCTGGCCTCAACTTGGAAATCCAAGTGTGCCACTGGAAAGATGAGATGAAATCGCTTGAAAACAATATAAAGAACGCCGGAATCGGAGCTATGGTTTGGAAATGGCAAGCGAAACAAATATGACACCGGTCTGCGATTTACAACAAGTAGCCATCTAAATGCAAAGAGATGAACATGCTACAGCACCCAAACATGACAATAAAATACATGGAAGGGATGCATACAAGATGCTTAACAAAAGTCTAGCACTGAGCTACGGCCAAATCATCCACTAACAGGTTCAAACAAGCATGGCAAAAATGCATATGGTAAACAGATCTCAGACCTAGTGAAATTAACGCTTGTCTGGAATTTCAGATCAGGTAGCACTCTTCGGAGCAACAAAACTACATGATACAGGACCTGAACATGGCAAAGTAAAGCATGTCATGGAGCTACTCAAAGAGCTTAACAAAAGTCCCTTAGTGACCTTGAGTCAAAAGGGATCAGAAAATACAATTGCAAGCATGTGAACATGGCAAAAACATAATCAGAGCACAGACTTAGTGAAAACTGGAGCATGCTGAAAACAGATATCAAGTAGACATGTTTACGAGCTCGATGCTCTCACTACGGAGCAAGTCATGATAATCTAAGCATACATCCATCAAGAATACACAAAATACAAGTTATTCATGGCAAGAACAATAGCATAGGACACACGGATAAACTACAACATCATCGGCAAAATTGCAAACAAGTTGACAATCTGCCCAGATTCACAAAGTAGCAAAAGTAGAGCTCGATTGACTCAAGCTTGGGTGCTCCATAATTGCAAACAAAGACATGAATGGATATAGCACTACAATATTAACAAAACATCCTTACTGATCATCCTCAAAAGAGGCACGGATCACTAGGAAACAACATGAACATATGGCCATATGAAATAAATAGGTCAAGGACTTAGTGGAATTGCTAAGTCCCTGAAATCAGCACTACCAAGTGCACCACTTTGCAAGCTTGTGCTAGTCACCACACACATCACAAAAATACATGGGTTGCACCTCTGGAGAGATGTCAAAACCCTTAACAAAACATATGTAGAGCTCATGGGCATATCATGCACACAATAATCATGGCAAAAATGACTAATATGCAAATGGAGTAGCAGATCTGACAATTAACTCAAGTAGCCATCTTCTAACAACATTTCGGGCTTCGAGATGAACTCAAATGAAAATGATGCATTGGAATGAAATGATGTACTCTCTGAGATGAACATTTTGATATGCTATATGCCCAAATCAGAGTTACGAATACAATGTTACGAGGCTATGAACATGAGCATATGGGCTAGGGTTAGAGACGAAAAGTCAACCGAGATTTGTCTCAGATCTAGATCCAGCCAGTGGCACTGTAGCAGGGCGTGGTTCCCGAGGTCGCCGGAGATGCTGCTCGCCGGAGTTTGTCGCGAGAGAAGAGGGAGGCGCCGGATCCGGTAGCAGGGGACGACGTGGAGGGAGAGGGGCGGCGCACGGCGGCCGGAGCGCGTCGGGCGGGCGGCGGCGAGGCGAGGCGGCTGGCGAACGGGCGAGGCGGCAGTGCGGGCGGTCGCCGGCACGGCAAAGGTCGCGGCGAGGCGGTGCGGAGCCGCGCTCGTCTCGGGCGGTGGGGAAGCTCCCAGGCGGCGGGGTCGGCGGAGATGGGCGGCGGCGCGCTGGGCCGCGGGGGCCAGGGACGGGCCCGAGCGGGCCTGGCGGCGCGGGGCAATGATGTGGTCCGGGGGCGCCACGTGGTAGCTCCCGGTTGGCAGCGGCGGAAGCGTCCGGCCCGGACGGACGTGTCCGGCCGGGCGGAGACGAATTTTAGGGTTTTGGACGAGGGGGATCCGGAATTTCGGGGAGAGACCTATTTATAGGCATAGAGGGAGCTAGAAGAGTCCAAATGAGGTGCGGTTTTCGGCCACACGATCGTGATCGAAATCTCTAGATGATGGAGCAGGTTTAGGTGGGTTTTTGGGCCAAATTGGAGGGGTGTTGGGCTGCAACACACACGAGGCCTTTTCGGTCCCTCGGTTAACCGTTGGAGTATCAAACGAAGTCCAAATGGTACGAAACTAGACAGGCGGTCTACCGGTAGTAAACCAAGGCCGCTTGACAAGTCTCGGTCCAATCCGGAAATGTTTAATCCCCACACACGAAAGAAAGCTAGAAATGACCACCGGAGGAGAACGAAGTGCCGAAATACAAAACGGACAACGGGGAAAATGCTCGAATGCATGAGACGAACACGTATGCAAATGCAATGCACATGATGACATGATATGAGATGCATGACAACGATAACAACACATGGAGACAAAGACCCGAACCGGAGAAAATAAAATAACTTAACGCCAGAAACGGCAAGAGTTGGAGTACAAATTGGGAAAGTCATATCCAGGGTGTTACAACACTCCACCACTACGAAAGGATCTCGTCCCGATATCTAGGACTGAAAGAACGCCGGGTAGTCAGAACGGAGGTGATCCTCGCGTTCCCAGGTAGCTTCACGGTCGGAATGGTGTGACCACTTGACTTTGAGGAATTTGATTGACTTATTGCGAGTCTTGCGTTCAGTCTCTTCAAGAATAGCAACTGGGTGCTCACGATAGGAAAGATCTTCTTGGAGCTCAATGTCCTCGAAGTTGACGGTGCGGTCAGGAGTCTTGAAGCACTTTCGGAGCAGAGACATGGAACACATCATGAACATTTGCAAAGTTTTAAGGAAGCTTGAGTTGATAGGCGAGATCGCCTCTCTTGCTGACAATCTTGAAAGGTCCCACGTATCTGGGGGCAAGCTTCCCTTTGATACCGAAGCGACGAGTACCTTTCATAGGAAAGACATGGAGGTAAACATGATCTCCGATCTCGAAAGCCAAATCACGGTGCTTACTATCATAGTAGCTCTTATAGCGGGATTGGGCTGCTTTAAGGTTATCACGAATGACTTTGCACATTTCCTCTGCCTCTGTGATTAAGTCATTACCCAAAAGCTGACGTTCACCGGTTTCAGACCAGTTGAGAGGGGTACGGCACTTCCTACCATACAGAATTTCAAATGGGGCCTTGCCCGAACTTGCTTGAAAACTGTTGTTGTAGGAGAATTCAGCATAAGGAAGACAATCCTCCCACTTCATGCTGAAGGAGATCACACAAGCCCTGAGCATATTTTCAAGAATCTGGTTGACACGCTCGACTTTACTGCTAGTTTGAGGATGGAAAGCTGTGCTGAAGCGGATGTTGGTACCCATGGCCTTATGAAAAGAATCCCAAAACTTGGAGGTAAAGATGCTGCCGCGGTCTGAAGAGATCTCTTGAGGAATACCGTGCAGAGAGACAATCTGAGAGGTATAGAGTTCCGCCAATTGAGCTGCAGTGATTGACTCTTTGATAGGCAGAAGATGAGCCACTTTGGTGAGTTTGTCGATGACAACGAATATAGCATCATTGCCACGCTTGGACTTTGGAAACCCAGTCACGAAGTCCATTTCAATGTGGTCAAACTGCCATTCTGGAATGGCAAGAGGTTGGAGGAGACCAGCTGGCCTTTGGTGTTCTGCCTTCACTCTTCTGCAGACATCACATTCATTCACGAATTGAGCAATCTCACGCTTCATTCGTGTCCACCAATAAGCCTGCTTGAGGTCCTGATACATCTTCGTGCTCCTAGGGTGGATGGAGAGGAGAGAATTGTGAGCCTCGTTCATGATCACTTTGCGAAGTTCACCTTTGGGTACAACAATACGATCCTCGAAGAAGAGAGTGTCCTTGTCGTCAAGGCGGTAGCACTTGTACTTGGGTTGACTCTTTGCAATCCCAATCTTCACCTTTTTCACCATAGCATCAAGAAGCTGGGCTTGGCGAATCTGGTCTTCTAAGGTAGGAGAGACTTGAAGGTTGGCGAGGAAACCTTGAGGAACAACTTGCAAATTAAGTTTGCGGAAAGCTTTACAAAGCTCGGGTTGATAAGGCTTGAGAATCAGACTGTTGCAATAAGCCTTCCTGCTCAATGTGTCAGCAATCACATTGGCCTTGCCTGGAGTATACTCGATACTCGGATTATACTCTTGAATCATTTCGACCCATCGAGTTTGCCTGAGGTTGAGATTAGGCTGAGTGAAGATGTACTTGAGACTCTTGTGATCAGTGAAGATGTCCACTTTTCTTCCCAATAAGAGATGTCTCCAAGTCAAAAGAGCATGCACAACTGCCGCCAACTCGAGATCATGAGTGGGGTAGTTCTTCTCATTAGGCTTCAACTGGTGAGAGGTATAAGCAACAACTTTCTTCTCTTGCATCAACACTGCGCCAAGACCTTGGAGAGAGGCATCACAAAAGACCTCGTACGGTTTGGATTCATCAGGCGGAGTCAGAACTGGAGCAGTGATCAATTTCTCTTTCAAAGTGTTGAAAGCAATGTCACACTCCGGAGACCAAACGTACTTGACGTGCTTCTAGAGAAGATTTGAGAGAGGCTTTGTGATCTTAGAAAAGTTTTCAACGAATCTTCGACAATAGCTTGCGAGACCGAGGAAGCTACGGAGTTGCTTCACGTTCTGAGGAGGTTCCCAATTCACAATTGCAGACACCTTCTCAGGATTCACAGCAATGCCCTTGGCAGAGATGATATGACCAAGATAAAGAACCTCATTGACCCAAAATTCACACTTGGAGAACTTGGCGTAGAACTGATGTTCCCTGAGCTTATCAAGAACCAAACGCAAGTGCTTGGCATGATCTTCCTTGTTCTTCGAGAAAACCAGAATGTCGTCGAGAGACCAAAACGAAGTCATTGGTGTTGGCGTTGAAGATGAAGTTCATCATGCGAGAGAAAGTCGGAGGAGCATTGACGAGGCCAAAAGACATGGCAGTGTATTCATATGAACCATAGCTTGTCCTGAAAGCCGTCTTGGGAATATCTTGCTCACGGATATGAATCTGATGATAACCCATACGAAGATCAAGCTTGGAGAATACTTGGGCACCTTTGAGTTGTTCGAACAGCTCGTTGATGTTGGGAAGTGGGTATTTGTTCTTGATAGTCTTCTTGTTCAATGGACGGTAATCAACAGAAAGTCGGTCCGTTCCATCCTTCTTCTTCACAAAAAGAACACCACAACCCCACGGAGAAGAACTAGGCCGAATGAGACCCATTTTCTCTTGAATATCGAGTTGCTTCTTCAGCTCCTTCAACTCTTCAGGTCCGAGCTTGTAAGGACGCTTGCACATAGGTTCCGTATCGGGCTCAAGATCAATGACGAATTAAACTGGCCGGTGCGGAGGCATTCCTGGAAGCTCTTGTGGAAAGACGTCTTGATATTCGCAAACGACTGGAATTTGCGAGATAGCATCCAGTTCACCCTTCTCATTGAGAGAAAACAGACGGATGGTATTATCCCGAGCAGCAAAGACAATTACATCCTCAGACGAATGAGTACGAATGAGTCAATTGAATCTGCCTGGCTGCACAATCAAGCTGAGCCTTGTGCTTAGAAAGCCAATTCATTCCGAGAATAAGATCAATATCTGAGTTATCAAGGATCATTGGAGAAGCCAGAAACTTAAAATCACCCATCGAGATAGAAATATCCGGAACCTCATAGTTAGCGAGCAAACATCTACTCAGAGAGACAACTGCTAATGGCTTATGCATAACTTGCGAAAACCACCCATGCTTAGATGCAAAAGGTCTCGAGATAAAACAATGCGATGCACGAGTGTCAAAAAGAACTTTTGCAGGAACATCGTTAACAGGAAGGTTACCCATGATGACATCTGATGAATCCTCTGCCTGAGCTGCATTCACCATATTGACCTTGGCGTGCTTGGGGTTATGCTTGACCACAGCTGTACTTGCCGATCTGACAGGAGGAGGAGGAAGATGCCTCTGGTTGAAACACTTGTTGGCATAGTGACCCTTCTGTTGGCACTTGTTGCACGTCACCTCTGAAAGCGGACGGTGATACGGAGCACTCGATCTTGGAGCTTGAGACGAAGTCTTGTTCTGAAAGCCAGGGTTGGGTGGGTGGGAAGATCCACTTCCACCTTTGCTCTTCTGCTGATACGGCTGATGGAACGGAGGAGGAGGAAGCCAATACTTCTGCTGCTTGGCCACTTGAGTAGAGGAAGAAGGAGTAACATCTCTGACTTGCTTCTTGGAAGCATCACACCTCAACTGAGCGGCCTCTTGCTTCAGTGCCATGTTGTAGAACTCATCGTACCTCAAGGGCTCAAAGAGAACAAGAGCTAGCTGAATTTCTTCTCTGAGACCACCCCTAAATTGGTATATCATGCTCTTCTCATCAGGGACGTCCTGCTTGGCAAAGTGGGTGAGCTTCTGAAACAACTTGTTGTAGTCATAGACAGACAAAGAGCCTTGCTTCAGGTTGCGGAATTCCTCATGCTTGCTTTCAACCACGCTCTGAGGGATATGGTGAGCTCTGATATCTTGACAGAATTCATCCCAAGTGATAACACGTCCACCTCTGGAATCCTTGTACTGCTGGAACCATTCTGCAGCTTGATCTTTGAGTTGGAAGGAAGCGAACTTGACAAAGTCCTCAGGCCTGATGTTACTGCACTCGAAATGCTTGCACAGATCTACAAGCCAATCGTCAGCATAGGTTGCCTCAACTGCTGAAAGTCTTTGGCCCATTAGCAAGGAACTGGTTGAGTGTAGCAGAGTGATTCTGATTGTTGCCTTGGTTCCCTTGGTTGCACTCTTGAAGAATTTGCATGATCAACTGTGTGTTTGCATTGGTTGCGACCATCACAGCTTGCCATGCCTCCGGAGGAGGTGGAGGTGGTGGCGGATCTTGATTCTAATTCTGACTGGTGCTCTTAGCGGGAGCCATCCTCAAGAGGTTGACCACCGTTAGCACATAGACAGATGAAATGAAGCTGAATCCAATGGAATGAAAATTGCAACATATAGTCTTCACATCCGAACAAAATGAATGAATGCATTCCTCTTGAAATGTTCACATATCCATAAATTGAGAAGCCACTTAGAATTAAGGTAGAGAAATAAATCAACAGGGTACGGATCAAGAACGAATAATCGGTAAGAAATCCCAATCTCAAACCAATATCCGTGGAAGAAGAACTAGAGCTACGAGAATTCCCACCTATGAAACTCCCGAACCTTTCCGGTTATGCAATCAGGTGTTGGGGATACAGGGGAAGCATAATATCTCACCCAAATCTAGCAAATCCTACATCTAGCTGTATCCATCCTTCAACACATAACCGAGAAAATACTTCGGAAACCATCTACCTCAACCTCCGAAAAGCATCCGTTATACAAGTTATGGCGATACTCCCGAACTCCCGCCCCAGTACTGGGTGGCATCGAGGTTATCTCACCAACGAACTGCATAAAAGAGTTTTTCGATGTCGGCGTACTAAACTCAGGTATTCTAGAATTGCAACGATAAAATTATGACGACAACACCTCAGAGCTCAACTCCCCGGGACACTTCCACAAAACCCCTGACAGGAGGCACCAAGACCATGTTCTCATCATAAAACCATCGGAATGATTCCAAGATACCCTTGTGATCCTAAATTTTTTTTTAGTGAAATTTGAGAAGAGAAGAGTCAAAACTCTACGTCAGGATGCCTCGATGCGACTATAGCTCCCACGTGTCGAGGCACGACTTAGAGACATAATCGCATTGAAGGCATATGTCGCAAGTAAGGTAATCTTTACACATCCCATGTAATATGATAATAAGGGGGAGATAACATAGTTGGCTTACACTCGCCACGTCAATCAAGGTACATAAATAACATTACATCATCCAAACACTCATGGCCCGACTACGGCGCCAAACTAAAAGATAATCCAACATGCGACACGGTCCCGATCACCCCCAACTGGGCACCACTACTGATCATCAGGAAAGGAAACATAATAACGTTGAGAGTCCTCGTCAAACTCCCACTTGAGCTCGAGCGCGTCACCTGGAGCAGAATCATCAGGCCCTGCATCTGGTGTAATAGTAATCTCTGAGCCACGGGGACTCAGCAATCTCGCACCCTCGCGATCAAGACTATTTAAGATTATAGGTAAGGCAAGGTAAAAATATATGTGGAGCTGCAGCGAGCGACTAGCAAATATGGTGGCTATCCTGTTCGCAAAAGAGAGCGAGAAGAGGAGGCAAAGCGCGAGCGAGAAACTAGAGAGCAACCTGCGCAAGCATTACTCCAACACCGTGTCCACTTCCCGGACTCCGCCGAGAAGAGGCCATCACGGTAACACACTCAGTTGATTCATTTTAATTAAGTTAAGGTTTAAGTTATCTACAACCAGACATTAACAAATTCCCATCTGCCCATAACCGCGGGCACGGCTTTCAAAAGTTCAAATCCCTGCAGGGGAGTCCCAACTTAGCCCATGACAAGCTCTCACGGTCAACGAAGGAATAGACCTCCTCCCAAGACGTTCCGATCAGACTCGGTATCTCGGATCTTCAAGACACTTCGACAGGTTAAAACAAGACCAGCAACACCGCCCGAATGTGCCGACAAATCCCGATAGGAGCTGCACATATCTCGTTCTCAGGGCACACTCAGATTGTCTAAACTTCCGGTAGGCCAGCCCAGAGTTGCCCCTGGTAGCCACCGGCGGCTGACGAGTTGGACCAACACTCAGAGGAGCACTGGCCCGTGGGGGTTTAAATAAGATGACCCTCGGGCTCCGGAAACCCAAGGGAAAAGAGGCTAGGTGGCAAATGATAAAACCAAGGTTGGGCATTGCTGGAAAAGCTTTAATCAAGGCAAACTATCAAGGGGTTCCCATTATAACCCAACCGCGTAAGGAACGCAAAATCCGGGAACATAACACCGATATGACGGAAACTAGGGCGGCAAGAGTGGAACAAAACACTAGGCGAGAGGCCGAGCCTTCCACCCTTTACCAAGTATATAGATGCATTAAGATAACATAGCAATATAATGATATCCCAAAAAGTAAATAAATGTTCCAACAAGGAACGGCCTTCAATCTTCACCTGCAACTAGCAACGCTATAAGAGGGGCTGAGCAAAGCGGTAACATAGCCAATCAATGGTTTGCTAGGACATGGTGGGTTAGAGGTTTGACATGGCAATTTGGGAGGCTTGAAAGCAAGTGGTAGGCATCATAGCATTGGCATAGCAAAAGAGCGAGCAATCTAGCATAGCAAAGATAGTAGTGATTTCGAGGGTATGATCATCTTGCCTGCAAAGTTGTCAGAGTTGACCGGATCCTCGAAAGCAAACTCAACGGGCTCCTCGTTAGCGAACTTGTCTCCCGGCTCTACCCAAACAAGACAAACAGGCAACAAGGACACAATCAACCACGTGCAAGGATCAAACAATACGATGCAATGATGATATGCTATGCGGGATGCGATGCGGGATGCATATGCAAGATGTGACAAGGAATGCATGAACCTGGCCTCAACCTGGAAATCCAAGTGTGCCACTGGAAAGATGAGATGAAATCGCTTGAAAACGATATAAAGAACGCCGGAATCGGAGTTACAGTTTGGAAATGGCAAGCGAAACAAGCCCACCTGGCCGGGTGCCACTTGGTAGACTACTAACACTACCTACAAACACCAGAAACTATTTGTAACTCCTGGACAGAGATCAAGTTGGCTAATAAATCGAGAGAGCTTGGAGCGCCCGGAGCCCAATGTTTGGTAGTAACTAGTCATTGGACAACTTACACAGAACTCAGTTCTTAAGGACGGTTCCAGTGAGACAACCCACCATGTACTCCTACATGGCCTCTCACGGCTACCATTACCAAATCGTGTTCACACGCTTAACTCTCAGCACCAGAACATACCGTACCAATCCAATTCATTCCCGATGAACCAGACCTGACACAACTCTAAGCAATAGCAGGCATGGCATGGCAAGAACACAACATGGCTCAATCAACTCCTACACACGCTAGTGGGTTTTAACTATTTACCGTGGCAATGACAGGTCATGCAGAGGAATGGGTTCAACTACCGCAGCATAAAGTAGTAGTTGAATCGTTGTTGTCCTAATGCAATAAATGAGAGCAGGAGCGAGAGAGTAGGATTGTATCGGAATGAACAAGGGGGTTTGCTTGCCTGGTAGATCAACAGGGGGCACTGCTCCTCTGACAGGTACTCTAGATCAGTCTCCGGAGCAGGACCTATCGAGAAGGAATGGTGTCGACAATCAAACGCAAGCATATGCAACAATATGATGCATGATCTTGGCATGAGTATGTGATGTTTGTTTGAGTTAATGCCATTCATGTGTTTTCATATGCACAGCATATATAGATTGGTTTGTCATGCATGAAAATGGTACAGATGGATAGATTGAATTTTTATGATCATTTTTCATATATAAATTATTTAAATCTGAGCTACGGTTGAATTTCCATGAATTTGTGAAGTTTATACTAATTTCTGGAATATTCTGGGTTATTTTAAATCCAGAAATGTTAACTGCGTCAGCATGATGTCACAGAGGCGCCAGCAGGGCTGACCAGCTCAAACCTGGCATGTGGGGGCCACATGTCAGTGACACCGGGGCTAAACCCGAGTCAAACCCAACTGACCAGGGTTTGACCGAGCCCTAGGGCCCATAGTTAGTGGCTTAGGGGGTGGATTAAGTGGCAGGGTTAGCAGCTAATCACGCGCCATGTCAGCCGCTGGTGTTTCGCCGGCGACGATCTCGAGCCACGACGGAAGTTCGCCAGAACGAGCAGGAGGCCACGGTTTGGCACACGGAGGCCACCGGCGGGTAGCCCGTGCACGGGCGTATCCAGCCGCACTCAGGGGAGGCCACAGAAATGGCGGAGGGCGTCGAACGAGTCGATGGTGCAGATCATGGCAGGAGCCGCGGTTAGGCGCGTCGGACTCGTGGGGGTGCGGGGAGTACGTTAGGCACCAGTTGTGACCAAAAGGTCACCGGAGTGACGCCGACGTCGAGCTCGTGCGGCGGAGCGGCTCGGCTCCGGTAGAGGAGGTGGCTAGAGGATGCGTACAAGCGCGGGGAGCAGGGGAGAAGATGGCGGAGCTCACCGCGGGGTCGGAGACGGTCTCAGCGAGCTCGGGGAGGCGGAGACGGCGGCAAATCGGCGCGTGTGGCTTCCGGCGACCGAGGAGGAAGAAGGCGACAACGACGGCTCCACGGGGCGTCCGGTGATGCACGACTTGGTGGAGAGGTAGCGGACAAGGTGGCAGAGCTTTTGGGCACGACGGAGGGGCGAGGGGACTATGGTGGGCGCGTCGAACGGCGTCGGTGGCGATGGTGGCGCTCGAGCAGCAGCGGGGAAGAGAGCAGAGGAGGAAAGTGGCGACCAGAGGGGAGGTGGAGAGGGTCGAGGGGTTTTCAGGGGGGGTGTCGCCCTCGGATGCCTCCAGCGGCGAGCAGGGAAGCAGGAGGTGGCCAGCATGTGCTCGCGCGCGGCGGCCACGCGCGCGTCCTCCTGGCGGGGGGAAGACGACAGGGGAGGGGGCAGATGGGCTGGGCCGGCCAACTGGGCCGGCCAGGCCGCACAGTGCTGCGCCAGCACGGGAGCTGGCCGCAGGTAAGGTTTTTTTCCATTTTTGTTTTTCTTTTCTATTTTTCTGACATTTGTTTGGTTTAATAAAAATACTAAACCATTTTTTTCTTATGCCAATTTTTGCAGGGGCTAGTGGTATTATTCCAGAGCTCCTCAACTACTGGCATAATTTTTGGACATATATTATATATATATCATATATATATCCAAGCAAATAATTACTGGATTAATTCCAGAAGGCCAAAATAAATATTTATGAGCTCCTGAAAATATTTGTTTGAATTTTACTTCTCACCAACATTTTCAGAGAGCAACATGAACATTTTCTTGGACCTTTTTGGAGCAATTTTTATCTGGGTCATTTCCAAAAATGAATCCTGAGGGTTTCACAAATCCCCATTTCAAATTCAAATGGAATTTAAACATGATGCACAAATGAAGGGCTAGCCTAGGTCATACCAAAACTAGGGATGTGACATTCCGCAACCTACGCCAGGGGAACCGTACTGTGGCTCAGTACGTGGATGAGTTTAGCAAGTTATCTCGCTACGCCCCTGATGATGTGGCCACATATGCCGTGAAGCAGGAGAAGTTTATGGAAGGGCTGAATGATGAGATGAGTATGCAATTGATGGTAGCAACATTCAACAACTACTAGGAGTTGGTAGATAAGGCTCTTATGATTGAAGGGAAGCAGCAGCAGATTGAGAGCCGCAAGAGGAAGTATGGACAAGGAAACTATACCTCAGGAGCTCAACAGAAACCTCGCCTAACCCCGAACTCGGGAGGACTTGTTCATAACCATGGAGGTCACAACCACACTGGAGGAGGATCGCATAACCACAATGGATCTAAGAATGGGAATGGGAACGGAACCAACAATAATCATAACCGCCCCAACCCAGCCACACCCGCCAAAAGGGACTTAAGTCATGTTACTTGTTTCAAGTGCGGGAAGACTGGACACTATGCCATGGAGTGCCCTAAAGGAAAGAATGGAAATGGAAATGGGAGCGCTGGGAAGAAGCCAAATCCATTCAACAAAGGACAAGTGAACCATGTTAACATGCAGGAGGTTGAAGAGCAGCCGGACGCGGTAATAGGTAAGTTTTTGGTTAAGTCATTTACCGCTCTTGTTCTTTTTGATACTGGTGCATCGCATTCATACATATCAAGGGGATTTGTGGATAAGTTTAAACTACCAACCCAAACCCTTAGGACCCCTCTTTTAGTGAGTTCACCCGGAGCAGAGTATATGGCTAGTCGATGGTGTGACCAGATAACCTTAACCATTGGTACACATGTTTTTCCGTCCGACCTAATTATCTTGGAGTCACAAGGATTGGATGTGTTATTGGGTATGGACTGGATGTCAAAATTTGGAGGAAGCATTGACTGTGCCAGTAAGTCGATTTATCTCACGACCCCGGAAGGAAAAAGGATTAAGTATGTATCTAGGCATGTGCCTAGGAGGAGTCAAGTGAATGCCCTTACGGGAGTTGTTCAGGAGGAAGTGCCTGTAGTGAAGGATTACCTGGATGTTTTCCAGAGGAGTTACCAGGCATGCCACCGGATAGAGACATTGAGTTTTTGATAGAGCTGTTGCCAGGTATAGGACCAATATCCAAGAGACCCTATCGGATGCCCGCAAATGATCTGGAAGAAATTAAGAAACAGATCAAGGAGTTATTGGAGAAAGGATACATCCGAAGAAGTTCATAACCTTGGGGAGCCCCAGTACTTCTGGTTGAGAAGAAGGATAAATCCCTGAGGATGGTTGTTGATTATCGAGCACTAAATGAAGTGACGATTAAGAACAAGTACCCACTGCCGATGATCAACGATCTGTTTGATCAGTTGCAAGGAGCTAAAGTGTTTTTGAAGATCGATTTGCGATCGGGGTATCATCAGTTGAAGATACGAGAGAAGGATATACCAAAGACAACGTTCACAACATGATATGGATTATACGAGTACACTGTCATGTCATTTGGACTGACTAACGCCCCTGCTTATTTCATGAGCATGATGAACAAGGTGTTCATGTAGTATTTGGACAAGTTTGCGGTGGTGTTTATTGATGATATTATGGTATACTCGGAGAACAAGGAGGAGCACAAGGAGCATATTCGCTTAGTTCTCGAGAAACTCAGGGAACACCAGTTGTATGCTAAGTTTAGCAAATGCGAATTTTGGTTGAAGGAAGTTGGGTTCCTCGGCCATGTTATATCAGGAGAAGGTATAGCAGTAGACCCCAGCAAAATTCAGTCAGTCACTGAATGGTTGGCACCCACTTCAGTTAGCGAGATCCGCAGTTTTCTTGGACTCGCAGGATACTACCGGAGGTTCATCGAGAATTTCTCCAAGATTGCAAAGCTAATGACTGAACTGTTGAAGAAGGATACTAAGTTTAAATGGACAGAAGATTGCTAGGCAAGTTTCCAGGAATTCAAGAAACGTTTGACTACAGCGCCAATGCTAACACTGCCAGATATACATAAGGAGTTCCAAGTGTACTACGATGCCTCACGCTTAGGACTTGGATGTGTGCTTATGCAGGACGAGGGAGTTGTTTCGTATGCCTCACGGCAAATAAAACCTCATGAGTTAAACTATGCCACACATGATTTGGAGTTAGCAGCCGTAGTGCATGCATTGAAGACCTGGAGGCATTACCTTATTGGAAACCGTTGTGAGGTGTACACGGACCATAAGAGTTTGAAGTACATTTTCACCCAGAAGGAGCTGAACCTTAGACAGAGGAGATGGTTGGAACTTATAAAGGATTATGACATGAAGCTACACTATCATCCAGGAAAGGCCAATGTCGTAGCAGACGCTTTGAGCCGGAAGAGTTATGATAATATCCTTGAAAGCAAGGGACTGCCGAAGAAATTAGCAGAGGACCTCATGGAACTTCGATTGCAGATTGTTCCTAGAGGATTTATTGCAACAATGGAGGTCCAGTCGACATTGCTGGACAAAATTCGGGAAGCTCAAAAGGATGACAAAGAGATTGCCGAGATAAAGGAGAAGATGGGCACAGGAAAGGCCAAAGGTTTTCGTGAGGATGAGCACGATACCCTATGGTTTGAGGACCAAGTTTATGTGCCCAATAACCAGGAGATCAGGAAGTTAATACTTCAAGAGGCCCATGACTCACCATACTCGATACACCCCGGAAACACCAAGATGCATTTGGATTTGAAGGAACGTTTCTGGTGGACCGGTATGAAGAAGGATATTGCCGAGTATGTAGCCGTATGTGATGTATGTCAGCGCGTGAAGGCAGAGCATCAGAAGCCAGCAGGACTGTTACAGCCTATGCCGATACCCGAATGGAAGTGGGATAAACTGGGCATGGACTTTATCACCGGATTGCCCAGGACCAAAGCAGGATATGATTCCATATGGGTAGTAGTTGATCGCTTGACCAAAGTAGCTCACTTCATCCCAGTGAAAACCACCTATACAAGTGCAAAGTTGGCCAAGATATATATGTCCAGGATAGTATGTCTGCATGGAGTTCCGAGGACCATCGTATCAGATCGAGGAACACAGTTTACCTCAAAGTTTTGGCACCAGTTGCACCAGACCTTGGGAACGAGATTGGAGTTTAGTACAGCATTTCACCCGCAGACGGATGGACAAACAGAGAGAGTCAACCAAATTTTGGAGGACATGTTGAGAGCCTGTGCGCTAGATTATGGATCTAGTTGGGATGACAATTTGCCGTACGCAGAGTTTTCATACAACAATAGCTATCAAGCCAGTTTGAAGATGGCACCGTTTGAAGCCCTGTATGGACGAAGGTGCAGAACACCGTTGATGTGGGACGAGGTAGGAGACCGACAGTTGTTTGGACCAGACTTGATCAAGGAGTCTGAGGAGAAGGTTAAATTAATTCGCGACAGACTGAAGATTGCTCAGTCCAGGCAGAAGAGTTATGTTGACTCAAAATGCAAGGAGGTAACCTATGAAATTGGGGATCGAGCATATCTGCGAGTATCACCCTTGCGAGGAGTGAAACATTTTGGAGTTAAGGGAAAGTTAGCCCCGAGATTTGTAGGACTGTATCATATTTTGGAACGGATGGGAGAAGTTGCCTACAAGTTGGAGTTACCCGAGGGATTGTCAGGAGTTCATGACGTGTTTCTCGTTTCACAGCTGAAGAAGTGTCATGCTGAGATGGCAGATATACCGCTAAGAGATACAGTACCCCTGGAGGCAATTCAGTTGGACAGTGATTTGACCTAGGAGGAAAAACCAGTTAAGATTCTTGAGTTTGCCAGCAGAGTCCCCCGCAGTAAGGTTATCAAGTTTTGTAAAGTTCAGTGGAGCCACCATACCGAGGATGAAGCCACATGGGAATGAGAGGATGATCTTCGCAAGGACCACCCACACCTATTTTCTAGCCAACCCGAATCTCAAGGGAGAGATTCATCTTAAGGGGGTATGTTTGTAACATTCCAAATTTTCAATTTGGAATGTTATACATAGTCATCCATGCATATCATATTTTATTCGCATCTCGTCTCGTGATCCTCAAAATCCTAAGCAACTCAAGGACCTTCGGAGAGAGTTGGGGATTTCTCGGTTTTCAAATTTGATCTTTATCAAATTTTGAAACGAGGATTTTTGGTTTTAATTATTTTCTCTCCAAAAATATTTCATACTAAAATATATGAGAGGAGATAATATGACTTCTCCAAGATATTGAAATATTGGAGGAAAAATATTAAAATCAAATATTTGTTTTGTTTGGGTTTTATTGCAATTTTGTTTGCATTAGAAAAATTGCACGTTTTTCAAAATTGCATTTTAGGGCCAAGAAAATGTTCATCTCGTTCTAAATATTTTATTTAGACGGTGAAAATTTATTATGGCATTTTTAGATTTTTATTTATTTTTCTAGGATTTTATTTCGTTCGGTGAAATTATTAAAAAAAAAGGGTTCCCGCGCCCGACTGGGCCTAAGGCCCAGCCGAGCCAGGCCGGCACCGCCGCCACCTTCCCCGCGCGCGCCGCCGCCGCCGACTCGGACTAGGAGTCCGAGCCAGACTCCTCTCCACTGCCGCGCCTTGCCCCCTCCTCCAAGCCGCCCCGCCCCGCCCTTTATATACCGCCGCCCCGCCGCCCCAACACCCCACCACACCACCGCCGCCCGCGCCGCCTAGCCCGCCTCCCGCGCCGCCGCTTGTCGCCGCCGCCGCCTGCCGCTGCCACCCCCACAAGCCGCGCCGCCGCCGAGCGCCGCCGCCTCGCAAGCCGCCGCCCCGCCGCTGCCTCGCCTCGCCGGACCTCTCGCCGGAGGTAGCCGCCGCACCCCGCCGCCGGTTTTTTGTTTATAAAGACCGTTCAGTTTTTTTGAAACCCTAGATCCGTTTTTTTCGGATTTTCCGGTTTTTCTCGGTTCTTCTAGTTAGCGGACGTTCGTCCGAACGTTCGTTTTAACGAACGGTTCTTCGCCCATTAGATATAGCTAACGAACGCTCGTTCGTTAGTCTGTTCGTCAGTTTTCTTTTATCGCATTTATTCCGTGATTTTTCTCTGATCGCGATTTCTGATCCGATCTTAGTTTCCGTTTATCTTTTCGCTCGTTAGTCGGAATCAGGCGATTCAAGCGCCTAGAGTTTTGTCTCGAAACCCTCTTTCCGTTTAACCAACTCAAACAAGTTTTATCTACTATAAAATTTGACCTAGTTTCAGATTAGTAAATGAAGCTTCTTTCTTTCGCCGTTTGAGTTTCGTTGCTTCATTTGATTTGATTCTTTTTGCGAACCAGAGTTCTTAATTTGAAATTTCTGGTCAACCTCTTTTATTTGAGTTTTGTTTGTGCATCTTTGCTTGTTGCTTATTATGTTATTGTTTGTTTGCGATAAAACACCCGGAGTGCGAAGCGTGCTACTACGAGTTCCTAGGTTTCGCAGATCGTTAGCATGGCAAGTAACACTTTGATCATATCCCTTTTATCACCCAGTTTTATGCATTAGTTCCAATCCTCAAACATTGCATGATTAGGATGTCATTAATTTGTGGGTTGGGAAGTAGTTGATGAGGTAGAACCTATTGCCCTGTTACATTCAAACCCTTGGGAGTTACTCTACGCGTTGCTTATATACTATGCTATGCTATGCTCGTAGACGTGGTTTGGGTTTGAGTGAAATACATGACAGATGTGAGCTTGTTAATTAATGGTTCAACTTAAGGTGGCAACTTAATCAAACAACTGGGTGGATTGAGGCACCTGGAGTACCCAGTGTTGCCTGTATTTTTTGGAAATCCCGGAGTACCCGTGTGATCTTCCTATGGACCGCCACCCAGGCTCAAAGGGAACTGAGATGATTCATGCTAGAAACTTCCGTGTGCAGCCACAAGCTATTATGGGCTCTAGCATAGTTGAGTAAGTTACGTGAAGCTCTTGAAGAGGCAGATCAGCAGGTAGTGGGATGTAGGTTTGGTATGGTCTGTCCGGAGTAGAGAGTTAATGTTTCTGAAAGACTGTGTCTCGATCATCCGTTTCTCAAACACCCTGTAGTGCGAGAAATCCAACGGAGGAGATCGAGTCTTGTGGGGAAAAGTGCGCAAACCTCTGCAGAGTGTACAATCTAATCATGGTTAGCCGTGTCCCCGGTTATGGACAATTCTTGAGTATCTAGTACTTGGGTTATCAAAAGTATCTCATCATGTTTAACTAATATTGTTGGGTTGTTAATCACTTTAATTGGGATTGAGTTGGAGGAACCTTCTCAATGATGTTTCAACTACCATGATAGTTAAAATTAAAATCTATTCCTTTGTTGTAGGGAAAAATTGGCTTTTCGCAAAACTGTAACCATAGAGCTTTCCACCAGCCAAATATGCATGTAGTGATAGCATTATTCTGTTCTTGCTCTATTGTGTCACTTTGCCAGCATATTCCATGTGCTGACCCGTTTTTGGGCTGCAACGTATTATGTTGCAGACTTTTTAGACGAGGAGTAAGGTTCGTTAGGTCGTTCCGTGCAGCTCAGCTATGCCGTTGGAGTTGATGGACTCACTTTGTCTTCCAAGCCTTCCGCTGTTATCGTATTAGATGGCCTTAAGCCATATTATTGCAATAAGTTCTCTCTTGAGACATTCGATGTAATAAGTGTGTGATTGCTACTCTATTATAAATCCTTCGAGTACTGTGTGTGTCAGCATTACCGATCCAGAGATGACACTGAAGCACAGAGACTTGACCATCTGAGGTCGGGTCGCTACAATGATATAACAAGATGGTATCTCGCTAGCCCTTTCTGAGACCGCAAAACATAAATGCAAAGCACCTTTAAAGACCAAGGACTGACTAGACATTGTAATTCATGGTAAAAGAGATCCAGTCAAGTCATACCCAATGTAAACTAACAATAATGAATGCAAATGACAGCAGTGCTCTCCAATCGGTGCTTTTTAATAAGAGGATGACGACTCAGCATAAACGTAAATAGATAGGCCCTTCGCAGAAGGAAGAAGGGATTTGTAGAGGTGCTCGAGCTCAGTTTTGAAATAGAGATGAATAATATTTTGAGCGGTATACTTTCATTGTCAACATAACAACCAAGAGAAGGCAATATCTTCCATTCTACACACATTATAGGCGGTTCCCAAACAGAATGGTAAATTTTATACTCCCCCTTCCACCAACAAGTATCAATCCATGGCTTGCTCGAAACAACGAGTGTCTCCAACTAACAAGAGTCCCAGGGGGAGTTTTGTTTGCAATTATTTTGATTTAGTTTGCATAAAGCATGGGACTGGGCATCCCGGTGACCAGCCATTTATCTCGTGAGTGAGGAGCGGAGTCCACACCTCTTGAGAATAACCCGCCTAACATGGAAGATACGGACAACCCTAGTTGCTACATGAGCTATTCGAGCATACAAAACAGGATATTTATTTGAAGGTTTAGAGTTTGGCACATACAAATTTACTTGGAACGGCAGGTAGATACCATATATAGGTAGGTATGGTGGACTCATATGGAATAACTTTGGGGTTTTATGGGATTGGATGCACAAGCAGTATTCCCGCTTGGTACAGGTGAAGGCTAGCAAAAGACTGGGAAGCGACCAGCTAGAGAGCGACAACAGTCATGAACATGCATTAAAATTAATCAACACCGAATATCTAGGCATGATCATGTATATAGGCATCACGTCCGTGACAAGTAGACCGAAATGATTCTGCATCTACTACTATTACTCCACTCATCAACCGCTATCCAGCATGCATCTAGAGTATTAAGTTCAAAACAGAGTAACGCTTTAAGCAAGATGACATGATGTAGAGAGATAAATTCATGCAATATGAAATAAACCCCATCTTGTTATCCTCGATGGCAATGATGCATTACGTGCCTTGCTACCCCTTTTGTCACTGGGAAAGGACACCGCAAGATCGAACCCAAAGCTAAGCACTTCTCCCATGGCAAGAACTACCAATCTAGTAGGCCAAACCAAACTGATAATTCGAAGAGACTTGCAAAGATAACGAATCATACATAAAAGAATTCAGAGAAGATTCAAATATTATTCATAGATAGGCTTGATCATAAACCCACAATTCATCGGTCTCAACAAACACACCGCAAAAATAAGATTACATCGAATAGATCTCCACAAGAGAGGGGGAGAACTTTGTATTGAGATTCAAAGAGAGAGAAGAAGCCATCTAGCTACTAACTATAGACCCGAAGGTCTGAGGTAAACTACTCACACTTCATCGGAGAGGCTATGATTATGTAGAAGCCCTCCGTGATGATGGCCCTCTCTGGTGGAGCTCCATAACAGGCCCCAAGATGGGATCTCGTGGATACAGAAAGTTGCGGCCGTGGAAGTAGGTTTTTGCTCCGTTTTTGTTCGTTTGGGGGTACGTAGGTATATATAGGAGGAAGGAGTACGTCGGTGGAGCACCGAGGGGCCCACGAGGTAGGGGGGCGCGCCCTAGGGGGGTGGGCGCGCCCCCTACCCTTGTGACCGCCTCCTTGACTCCTTGGAGTAGGGTCCAAGTCTCCTGGATCACGTTCGGTGAGAGAATCACGTTCCCAAAGGTTTTATTCCGTTTGGACTCCCTTTGATATTTCGTTTCTTTGAAACACTGAAATAGGCAAAAAACAGCAATTCTGGGATGGGCCTCCGGTTAATAGGTTAGTCCCAAAAATAATATAAAAGTGGAAAATAAAGCCCAATATAGTCCAAAACAGTAGATAATATAGCATGGAGCAATCAAAAATTATAGATACGTTGGAGACGTATCACAAGCATGAGTAGGATATAATCCACCATGAACATAAATATCGTGAAGGCTATGTTGATTTTGTTTCAACTACATGCGTGAACATGCGCCAAGTTAAGTCACTTAAATCATTCAGAGGAGGATACCATCCTATCATACCACATCATAACCATTTCAATAGCATGTTGGCACGCAAAGTAAACCATTATAACTCATAGCTAATCAAGCATGGCACAAGAAACTATGATCTCTAGTTGTCATTGCAAACATGTTTATTCATAATAGGCCGAATCAGGAACGATGAACTAATCATATTTACAAAAACAAAAGAGGTCGAGTTCATACCAGCTTTTCTCATCTCAATAAGTTCATCATATAATCATCATAATTTCCTTTCACTTGCACGACCGAACGATGTGAATAATAATAATAGCGCACATGCATTGGACTAAGCTGGAATCTGCAAGCATTCAATAAACAGGAGAAGACAAGGTAATATGGGCTCTTTTGTCAGATCAACAATAATGTATATAAGAGCCACTTCAATAATTTAATTATGGTCTTCTCCTATCGACCCCCAAAGAAAAGAAAAGAAATGAAACTATTTACACGGGAGAGCTCCCAACAAGTAAAATAAGAACATGAAATCTTTTTGGGTTTTTTTATTTTTCTTAAGGTTTATTAAACACACAAGAAGAAAGCATAAAAAGAAAATAAACTAGCATGGATGATACAATGAAAAAGTATGAGCACCGACATCTAGCAATGAGTGTGTGAACATAAATGTAATGTCGGTGAGAAATACGTACACCCCCAAGCTTAGGCTTTTGGCCTAAGTTGGTCTATGGCCACGGTTGGCCTGGAGGATATCCATAATAGTAGTTGGCGTCGTACTGCATTGCAGCGGCTATCGCCTCCTGCGCTGCAGCGTGGCGACGAGTGGCCTCCGCTCTCCTCTCATACTCATCGGCCTCCTCTCTAGTAATAGTATATCTTCCTTTTGCCTGATGATCAAAGAAGGCAGGAGCAGGGAGAGTAATATGGAAAGCATGGCGTCTGTCAAAGATTAGCCGATATTGGAGAGGTGATTCATTCCTCTCAACAAACTGGTGGTGAACCATAGCATTAAAGTCTAGGTAAGCAGGAGGTAATTCAATATCATCTTCGCGTATGGCTATACCAAGAAAATTAGCTATGCGGGTTGCATAAATTCCTCCAAAGAAATCTCCATTAAATCTATTAAGATGCAACCTACGTGCAACAATGGCTCCCAAATTATAAGATTTATCTCCTAACACAGCACTCCTAAGAATACTGAGGTCAGGGACACACATGTGACTTGCCTCATCTTTACCATTAATGCATCTACCTATGAAGAGAACAAAATAATGTATAGCAGGAAAGTGAATGCTCCCTATGGTGGCTTGTGTTATATCTCTAGATTCTCCCACGGTTATGCTAGCAAGAAAATCTCTAAATTCAGATTTGCGAGGATCCCTTATACTACCCCATTGTGGAAGTTTGCAAGCAGTGGTAAAATCCTCCATAGTATAAGAATTTTCATAGAGATCAAACAGGACAATTGGAGAATTACGTGAAGATGAAAATTCAAACCTCCTCACAAAAGTAATAGTAAGATTGTGATACTGGCTGCACTTCTCTTCCTTGAAGCTCACAAGATTGGCGTTACGCAAATATGCGTCGAATTCTTCCTTAATTCCTGCTCGGTCCATAAAGTTTTCAGAAGGCCATTCACAAGGACGCACTGGGGCGTCTCTTGGTGGCTCTTCACCAGCATCGCGCATTGCAAGCCTGGGTCCTTGCTTCCTTGAGGAACCACCTTGGAACATTTTCCTAAGCATTTTTCTTCCTCTGAAAAATTCTGAAACTTTTTAGTAACTTCAAAATAAAAGAGGACCAAACTCAATAATATTGATAGCAACTACTCCTACAAGTGCCTAGGGCCTATATCATGCATCAAAACTACTTTTGACCATATAAATTTGACATGCAAGCTCAAGAACAGGGTCACCTAAGCAGGAAAAATTTGCAATGAATAAATCACTAGAACAAAAACTAATTGGACCAATGGAGGAGTCACATACCAAGGAACAATCTCCCCAAGCAGTTTTGTGAGAGGTGCTTTGAGCAAGGAGATCGAAAATGGCAGCAAAACGAGCTTGGACTCGGGTTTGAGCTAGTTATTCATGTCTGGGGGAGGAAGAAGGAGTGTGTGGGTGAAAGGATAAGTGGAGGAGGGCCACCGTGGGCCCACGAGGCAGGGGGCGCGTCCTCCACCCTCATGGGCAGGTGGTTGACCCCCTGCTGTGTTCTAGTGCCAAATATTCTCAAATATTCTAGAAAAAATCAAATTTAAATTTCAGGGCATTTGGAGAACTTTTATTTTCAGGGTATTTTTATATTGCACGGATAATCAGATAACAGACAAAAAATGCTATTTTTATTTTATTTAATATAAATAACAGAAAGTAAAAGGAGGGTACAGAAGGTTGTGCCTTCTAGTTTCATCCATCTCATGATCATCAAAAGGAATCCACTAACAAGGTTGATCAAGTCTTGTTAATGAACTCATTCCGAATAACATGGAACCGGAGAAATTTCGAATAACACTATGTTACCTCAACAGGGATACGCACATCCCCAATAATAAGAATATCATATTTCTTCTTGACAGTAGGAAGAGGAAATTCAAAACCTCCAAATATAATCGATGGAATTTTTCCAACAGAATTGATACTGTGGACTTGAGGTTGTTTCCTCGGAAAGTGTACTGTATGCTCATTACCATTAACATGAAAAGTGACATTGCCTTTAGTGCTATCAATAAAAGCCCCTGTAGTATTCAAAAAGGGTCTTCCAAGAATAATAGAAATACTATCGTCCTCGGGAATATCAAGAATAACAAAGTCTGTTAAAATAGTAACGTTTGCAACTACAACAGGCACATCCTCACAAATACCGACAGGTATAGCAGTTGATTTATCAGCCATTTGCAAAGATATTTCAGTAGGTGTCAACTTATTCAAATCAAGTCTACGATATAAAGAAAGAGGCATAACACTAACACCGGCTCCAAGATCACATAAAGCAGTTTTAACATAGTTTCTTTTAATGGAGCATGGTATAGTAGGTACTCCTGGATCTCCAAGTTTCTTAGGTATTCCACCCTTAAAAGTATAATTAGCAAGCATGGTGGAAATTTCAGCTTTCGGTATCTTTCTCTTGTTAGTAACAATATCTTCCATATACTTAGCATAAGGATTCATTTTGAGCATATCAGTTAATCGCATACGCAAAAAGATAGGTCTAATCATTTCAGCAAAGCGCTCAAAGTCCTCATCATCCTTTTCCTTGGATGGCTTGGGAGGGAAAGGCATGGGTTTCTGAACCCATGGTTCTCTTTCTTTACCATGTTTACTAGAAACAAAGTCTTTCTTATCATAACATTGATTCTTTGATTGTGGGTTATCAAGATCAACAGGAGGTTCAATTTCTATATCATTATCATTACTAGGTTGAGCATCATCATGAACATTATCATTAACATTATCACTAGTTTCAGGTTCATTACCAGAGTGTGTTTCAGCATCAGAAATAGAAATATCATTTGGATTCTCAGGTGTTTCAGTAACAGGTTTACTAGAAGCATGCAAAGTTCTATCATTTTTCTTTTTCTTCCTTTTAGAAGGACTAGGTGCATCTATATTATTTCTCTGAGAATCTTGCTCAATTCTCCTAGGGTGGCCTTCATGATACAAAGGTTCCTGAGTCATTTTACCACCTCTAGTCATAACTCTAACAGCATTATCATTATTCTTACTGTTCAATTCAGTGAGCACATCATTTTGAGCTTTAAGTACTTGTTCTACTTGAGTGGTAACCATAGAAGCATGTTTACTAATAAGTTTAAGTTCACCTTTGACATTAGCCATATAATCACCGAAGTGTTCAAGCATATTTGAATTGTATTTCAATTGTCTACCAAAATAAGCATTAAAATCTTCTTGCTTAACCATAAATTTATCAAACTCATCTAAGCATGGGCTAGCAAACTTAGTAAATGGGATTTCAGCTTTATCATATCTATAGAGAGAATTTACCTTTACTACCCGTGTCGGGTTATCAAGACCACGAGTTTATTCAATACGTAAGGGATTAAGATCATGTATTTCTTCAATATGAGGTAAATTCTTAACATCTTCAGCTTTAATACCTTTTTCTTTCATAGATTTATTTGCCTCTTGCATATCTTCAGGACTGAGAAATAGAATACCCCTCTTCTTCGGAGTTGGTTTAGGAATAGGCTCAGGAATTGGCTCCGGAGGTGTCCAATTATTTTCATTTGTCAACATATTATTCAATAGAATTTCAGCTTCATCCGGTGTTCTTTCCCTGAAAACAGAACCAACACAACTATCCAGGTAATCTCTTGAGGCATCGGTTAGTCCATTATAAAAGATATCAAGTATTTCATTTTTCTTAAGAGGATAATCAGGCAAAGCATTAAGTAATTGGAGAAGCCTCCCCCAAGCTTGTGGGAGACTCTCTTCTTCAATTTGCACAAAATTATATATATCCGTTAAAGCAGCTTGTTTCTTATGAGCAGGGAAATATTTAGCAGAGAAGTAATAAATCATATCCTGGGGACTACGCACACAACCAGGATCAAGAGAATTAAACCATACTTAGCATCACCCTTTAATGAGAACGGAAATATTTTAAGGATATAAAAGTAACGAGTTCTCTCAACAGTAGTGAACAGGGTGGCTATATCATTTAATTTAGTAAGATGTGCCACAACAGTTTCAGATTCATAGCCATGAAAAGGATCAGATTCAACCAAAGTAATTATATCAGGATCAACAAAGAATTCATAATCCTTATCGATAACACAGATAGGTGAAGTAGCAAAAGCAGGGTCAGGTTTCATCCTACCATTTAGAGATTGCTTATTCCATTTAGCTAATAACCTCTTAAGTGCGTGTTATCCATGCAAGCTAAAATAGCTAAAGAAGCTTCTTTATCAAAAACATAACCCTCAGGAATAACAGGCAAGTCTTCATCATCAATTTCATCAGTATTATCAGATTCAATATTTTCAATCTCTCTAGCCCTAGCAAGTTGTTCATCAAGAAATTCACCAAGTGGCACAGTAGTATCAAGTATAGAAGTAGTTTCATCATAAGTATCATGTATACAGAAGTGGCATCATCAATAACATGCGACATATTAGAACGAATAGCAGAAGCAGGTTTAGGTGTCGCAAGCTTACTCAAAACAGAAGGTGAATCAAGTGCAGAGCTAAATGGCAGTTCCTTACCTCCCCTCATAGTTGACGGACAAATCTTGGTTCTTGGATCTTTCAAGTTCTTCATAATGATAAGCAGATATAAATCCCAAGTGACTCAAAGAATAGAGCTATGCTCCCCGGCAACGGCGCCAGAAAATAGTCTTGATAACACACAAGTATAGGGGATCGTAACAGTTTTCGAGGGTAAAGTATTCAACCCAAATTTATTGATTCGACACAAGGGGAGCCAAATAATACTCTCAAGTATTAGCAGCTGAGTTGTCAATTCAACCACACCTGGAAACTTAGTATCTGCAGCAAAGTATTTAGTAGCAAAGTAATATGATAGTAGTGGTAACAGTAGCAAAAAGTAACAGTAGTAAAAGTAATGTTTTTGGTATTTTGTAGTGATGATAGCAATAGCAACAGGAAAGTAAATAAGCGAAGAACAATATATGGAAAGCTTGTAGGCAATGGATCGGTGATGGAGAACTATGCCGGATGTGGTTCATCATGTAACAGTCATAATCTAGGGTGACACAGAACTAGCTCCAGTTCATCAATGCAATGTAGGCATGTATTCTGAATATAGTCATACGTGCTTATGGAAAAGAACTTGCCTGACATCTTTTGTCCTACCCTCCCATGGCAGCGGGGTCCTTACGGAAACTAAGGGATATTAAGGCCTCCTTTTAATAGAGTATCGGAACAAAGCATTAACACATAGTGAATACATGAACTCCTCAAACTACGGTCATCACCGGTAAGTATCCCGATTATTGTCACTTCGGGGTTAACGGATCATAACACATAATAGGTGACTATAGACTTGCAAGATAGGATCAAAAACTCTCATATATTTATGAAAACATAATATGTTCAGATCTGAAATCATGGCACTAGGGCCCTAGTGACAAGCATTAAGTATAGCAAAGTCATAGTAACATCAATCTTAGAACATAGTCGATACTAGGGATCAAACACTAACAAAACTAACTCGATTACATGATAGATCCCATCCAACCCATCACCGTCCAGCAAGCCTATGATGGAATTACTCATGCACGACGGTGAGCATCATGAAATTGGCGATGGAGGATGGTTGATGATGACGATGGTGACGGATTCCCCTCTCCGAATCCCCGAACGGACTCCAGATCAGCCCTCCTGAGGGGTTTTAGGGCTTGGCGGCGGCTCCGTATCGTAAAACGTAATGAATTCTTCTCTCTGATTTTTTCTCCCCGAAACACAATATATAGAGTTGGAGTTGGAGTCAGAGAGGCACCAGGGGGCCCACGAGGTAGGGGGCGCGCCTGCCCCCCACCCTCGTGGACAGGTGGTGGGCCCCCTGGCCTTCATATTTTGCAGGTATTTTTTATATTTTCCAAAAAGTTGCTCCGTGAAGTTTCAGGTTATTCCGAGAACGTTTGTTTCTGTACATAAATAACACCATGGTAATTCTGCTGAAAACAGCGTCAGTCCGGGTTAGTTCCATTCAAATCATGCAAGTTAGAGTCCAAAACAAGGGAAAAAGTGTTTGGAAAAGTAGATACGACGGAGACGTATCAACACTCAATGTTACTAGTGCTCACAGCACACCACAACCTCACCGGCTGTCTACAAACATAAACTCAGAAATCTCACCCTCCCCCCTTCACATGGAACAATTGGGGAGTACTTATACTAGAAGCACCTACTAGTTTGGTGTGAAAACAACTCAAAATGAAGGGTAAATTCGTCAGCCCCAAGCTGTCACAGGAGCAAACTTGTGCTAGCATGAACCTCACTATTTGATGCCTTGGTCATGATCTGTTCCACATCATTCATGGAATTATCTAACATAGGCATTACGTCTGTGATATTTATACCATTAATCCAACTGCATCTACTACTACACCCCAAGACCACTATCCAGCATGCATATCAAAGTATTGAGTTCATAAGAAATAGAGTAACACAATAAGCAAGATGACGTAATGTAAACAGGAAGAGATCAATCAATATGACCAAAATCCGTCACTTTATCCTTAGTGACAACAACACAATACGTGCCTTTGTCCTTATTGTCATTGGACAAGATCACCACAAGATTGAACCCACTACAAAGCACCTCTCCCACTGAAGATAAATCAATCAAACTTGGCCAAAGTAGACAATTAGATCGGAGAGAAATACAAAGCTATAAAACTACATATCAAAGAAACTTCAAAAGATTCGTATAAATTCAATGAACAATCTAATCATAAATCCACAATTCGTCGGATCCCAACAAATAGACCACAAGAATTACATCGGATGGATCTTTGAGGAGATCATTGTATTGAAGATCAATATCAAGAGAGAGAGAGAGAGAGCCATCTAGCTACTACTATGGACATGTAGGTCATGAAAGAACTACTCACACATCATCATGGATGCAACAAGGTTGATGAAGATGGCCTCCCCAATGATACCCCCAATGGCAGAGTGCCAGAACAGGGCTCTAGACGGGATCACATCGGAATAGTGTTTTGCAACGGTGATAAAATTGTTTCAAGTCTCACTCTGAGGGTTTCAGAATATATGGGTATTTATAGGCCAAGAATTAGCGCAAATAGAGCACTAGGGGGTCACAAGCCACCATGGCGTGTCCTACCCCCCAGGTCGTGGTCCACTGGCTTGTGGCCCCCTTGTGGGTATTCTTGACTCCTCCTGAAGCTTCTAGGGTGTCTTATGTTCTAGACAAAATCATCAAAAAAATCATTGTGTTTGGACTTCTGTAGGTATGGATTTTTGGCGAAACAAACATGCAAAAAAGAGGAACTAACACTGGACACTAAATTAATAGGTTAGTCCAAAAACTAATTTAAAATGGCATAGAAAGAATACAAAAGTGATAATATAATAGCATTTAACAATAAAAAAATTATAGATACGTTTGAGACGTATCACCCACCTTTGGCTGCTTGGGAGCTAGTATGTAGGCTAGAGAGAGAGAGAGAGCCTTGTGTCTTAAATCTGCAACTTCAAAATGATTAGTTAGTTCTAAAGATGGTTCATAAATTCTTAAACCATGACAACATCCCATGGGTTCATCTGGTTTAGTAGTTCTATTGCCAACATTACCTCCCCTGGCCAAAACGTTCAATGCTCCTTTGTTGGTGAGATTTCCTAAGTTGCTAGCTCCCTACAAAGTCTAGTGCTTATTGCTCTATTGCAAGCGGTAAATACATCTTGTTCCGATCAGATGGATGGCAAGGAATGAAGAAGCTGAATGACCTAACCTTAACTCATTCACTAGAGATGGGAAAGTTTCTATTTGTTCCATGCCACACATGGAGTGGTCACTTCCACCTGCCTTGAGCAAATGTGGCCTAGGCCCAATATCAACACATGGAAGATCTGATGGTTAGTATGGAGTTATTAGAGGATAATGGTCTTTGGCAGTTTCCAGCAGGTGCTTCCTCTTTTCAGGTCAAAAGGGCTTATCAATCAATCATTGATGACTTGGAGATTATTCCAGCCATGCTTTCGAATTCAGGTTGCTAGCAAAGACACAAGTCCTTTTTTCTGGTAATTTATTATAACAAACTCAACACCAGGGAGATCCTATGGCGAACGGAATTCTTCTTCCAAAATTGTACATGTGTAGCCAGAGAGCTCGTAAGACTAGAGATAATTTGTTTTACGAAGCAAGATTCAGAGGGACGGCATTGTTCTCACCCCCGATGACGACAAGATCACCTGGGTGGCCGGAGGAGGCAGCTCTTACTCTGCTAGCGCCACGTACAAGCTCCAAGCCAATGGAACCCCATCATCAGGGATCAAAGCGGTAGTATGAAGGCTTGGGCACCAGGGACTGTCAAAATTTTTGCCTGGCTGCTGCACCACGACAGGCTTTGGTGCAACGATCGGCTGTAGCGATGTGGATGGCCAAACGGATACTTCTGTGTCCTCTGCAGTAGAAACCTTGAGAGTTCTATGCACCAGTTCTGGGACTGCCCATTCTCCCACTCGATCTGGAAGAGGGCGTCCGCTTGGAGAGGTTGTGCAGCTTTGAAGGAGAAGAGGGAAGCGAGCCACACGTCCCTCAGGCACTGGCAAAGACTAACTGAATTGACGTCGTCAAACTTTAGAAAGAGGCTGAAATCGTTCATGCTGATGATCGCCTGTGAGATTTGGAAGGAGAGAAATGCGTGTATCTTCAAAAACAAACTGCCACATGCTGGCGATGTCCTGCGCGCAATCAGGGGTACGCTCGAGCTGTGGAGACTAGCAGGAGCACGATGCCTAGAGCCCCCCTTCGGGGATGATGTAGCGAGAGAATAACTCTTTTGGGCTTTTTCCTCCTTATTTATTTTGCTTTGCCTTCTCATGTAACCATGATCACTTGATCACCACTGTTTTCCCGCTGCTTTCTCTTAAATCAATGAAGCCGACAACCCCGGATCTTTCAAAAAAATTGTTTTACGATTGCTAGTTTTCTCAAACTTGCGGGCAACACATCTTCCCAAACTAGCATCATATTTCTGCCAACATTCAGGATAAACTTAATGACCGCAAATCTCACCTCCAAAAACCTTTCTTCTCGAAGATTATCATTCTTGTTTTGTGGACTATTTAACACGGAGAATGAGGACACTCCAAGCCCTTATTCGGCGGAGAAAGTTTAAGGAGGAGCTTAACTGGGACAAATTCATAGGTGCGCACACGGAGAGGGGCACACACTATTACAGCTTTACTATAACACTTTTTTTATTAGCATCTAGAAAAAAAAGAAAAAGAACTGACACCATGAAATCTTTTTTTTGAAACTCAACCACACTTTTATTTAACCATCTGATATGTCTCCGTCGTATCTACTTTTCCAAACACTTTTGCCCTTGCTTTGGACTCTAACTTGTATGATTTGAATGGAACTAACCCGGACTGACGCTGTTTTCAGCAGAATTGCCATGATGTTGTTTTATGTGCAGAAAACAAAAGTTCTCGGAATGACCTGAAACTCCACGGAATATCTTACAATAAATAATAAAAAATCCTCGCCAAAGATGAAGACCAGGGGGCCCACACCCTGCTCATGAGGGTGGGGGTGCCCCCCCCCACTTAGGGCGCGCCCCCTACCTCGTGGGCCCCCTGGAGACCTCCCGACTCCAACTCCAACTCTATATATCTGCTTTTGGAGAGAAAAAAATAAGAGAGAAGAAATCATCGCGTTTTACGATACGGAGCCGCCGCCAAGCCCTAAAACCTCTCGAGAGGGCTGATCTGGAGTTCGTTCGGGGCTCCGGAGAGGGGAATCCGTCGCCATCGTCATCATCAACCATCCTTCATCACCAATTTCATGATGCTCACCGCCGTGCGTGAGTAATTCCATCGTAGGCTTGCTGGACGGTGATGGGTTGGATGAGATTTTGAATAGTGCTGCTAATACTTGAGAATATTCTTTGGCTCCCCTTGTGTCGAATCAATAAATTTGGGTTGAATACTCTACCCTCAAAAGCTATTGCGATCCCCTATACTTGTGGGTTATCAAGACCAATTTCTGGCACTGTTGCCGGGGAACATAGCTCTATTCTTTGAGTCACTTAGGATTTATATCTGTTTATCACTATGAAGAACTTGAGAATCCAAAAACCAAGATCTATCCCTCAACTACGAGGGGAGGTAAAGAACCACCATCTAGCTCTGCACTTGATTCACCTTCTGTTATGAGTAAGCTTGCGATACCTAAACTTGCTTCTGCTATTCGTTCTGATATGTCACATGTTATTGATGATGCCACTTCTGCTATGCATGATACTTATGATGAAACTACCTCTATGCCTGATACTACTATGCCACGTAGTGATTTTCTCGATGAACAACTTGCTAGGGCTAGAGAAATTGAAAATATGGAATCTGATTATGATGATGAAAGTGATGATGAAGAATCACTTGTTATTCCCGAGGGTTATTTATTTGATCAAGAAGCTTCTTTTGCTATTTTAGCTTGCAAAGATAGATATGAACTCAAAAGGTTATTAGCTAAATGGAGTAAGCAATCTCTAAATGCTAGAATGAAACCTGATCCTGCTTTTGCTACTTCACCTATCTGTGTTACTGATAAGGATTATGAATTCTCTGTTGATCCTGATATAATTACTTTGGTTGAATCTGATCCTTTTCATGGTTATGAATCTGAAATTATTGTGGCACATCTTACTAAATTAAATGATATAGCCACCCTGTTCACTAATGATGAGAGATCTCGCTACTTTTATATCCTCAAAATATTTCCATTCTCATTAAAGGGTGATGCTAAGATATGGTTTAATTCTCTTGATCCTAGTTGTGTGCGTAGTCCCCAGGATATGATTTACTACTTCTTCGCTAAATATTTCCCTGCTCATAAGAAACAAGCTGCTTTAAAGGAAATATTCAACTTTGTGCAAATTAAAGAAGAGAGTCTCCCACAAGCTTGGGGGAGGCTTCTCAAGTTACTTAATGCTTTGCCTGATCATCCTCTTAAGAAAACTGAAATACTTGATATATTTTATAATGGACTAACCGATGCCTCCAAAGATTACCTAGATAGTTGTGCTGGTTCTGTTTTGAGGGAAAGAACACCGGATGAAGCTGAAATCTTATTGAATAATATGTTGACAAATGAAAATAATTGGGCACCTCCGGAGCCAGCTCCTGCTCCAATTAATGAGCCTATTCCTAAACCAACTCCGAACAAGAGAGGTGTTCTATTTCTCAGTCCTGAAGATATGCAAGAGGCAAAGAAATCTATGAAAGAAAAAGGTATTAAAGCTGAAGATGTTAAGAATTTACCTCCTATTGAAGAAACACATGGTCTTAATTTACCGCCTACTGAAGAAACATATGATCTTAATCGTTTATTTATTGAAGAACCTCCAGAACTCGATAACCCGACACAGGTAGTAAAGGTAAATTCTTTCTATAGATATGATAAAGCTGAAATCCCTCCTACTAAAATTGCTAGTCAGTGCTTGGATGAGTTTGATAATTTTATGTTTAAGCAAGAAGACTTCAATGCTTATTTTGGTAGACAATTAAAACAAGATGCTGATATGATTACATACTTGGGTGATTATATGGCTAATATTAGAGGTGAACTTAAACTTGTTAGCAAACATGCTTCTATGGTTACCACTCAAGTAGAACAAGTACTTAAAGCTCAAAAAGAATTGCTCAATGAGATGAATAGTAAGAAAAATGATTATGCTGTTAGAGTGGCTACTAGAACTGGTAGAATGACTCAGGCACCTTTGTATCCTAAAGGCCACCATAAGAGAATTGAGCAAGATTATCAGAGAAATAAAATTGATGCACCTAGTTCTTCTAAAAAGAAGAAAAAGAAAAATGATAGAACCATGCAAACTTCTACTGAACCTATTGCTGAACCACCTGATAATCCAAATGATATTTCTATTTCTGATGCTAAAACACAATCTGGCAATGAACATGAACCTAGTGATAATGTTAATAATAATGTTCATGATGATGCTCAACCTTGTAATGATAATGATGTAGAAATTGAACCTGCTGTTGATCTTGATAACCCACAATCAAAGAATCAACGTTATGATAAGAAAGACTTTGTTGCTAGGAAACATGGTAAAGAAAGAGAGACTTGGGTTCAGAAACCCATGCCTTTTCCTCCCAAACCATCCAAGAAAAAGGATGATGAGGATTTTGAGCGCTTTGCTGAAAAGATTAGACCTATCTTTTTGCGTATGCGATTGACTGATATGCTTAAAATGAATCCTTATGCTAAGTACATGAAAGATATTGTTACAAATAAAAAAAGATACCGGAAGCTGAAATTTCCACCATGCTTCCTAATTATACTTTTAAAGGTGGAATACCAAAGTAACTTGGAGATCCAGGAGTACCTACTATACCATGCTCCATTAAAAGAAACTATATTAAAACTGCTTTATGTGATCTTGGAGCCGGTGTTAGTGTTATGCCTCTCTCTTTATATCATAGAATTGACCTGAATAAGTTGACACCTACTGAAATATCATTGCAAATGGCTGATAAATCAACTGCTATACCTGTCGGTATTTGTGAGGATGTGCCCGTTGTGGTTGCAAACGTTACTATTTTAACGGACTTTGTTATTCTTGATATTCCCGAGGACGATAGTATGTCTATTATTCTTGGAAGACCTTTTCTTAATACTGCAGAGGCTGTTATTGATTGCAACAGAGGCAATGTCACTTTTCATGTTAATGGTAATGAGCATACGGTACATTTTCCGAGGAAACAACCTCAAGTTCATAGTATCAATTCTATCGGAAAAATTCCATCGATTATATTTGGAGGTTTTGAATTTCCTCTTCCCACTGTCAAGAAGAAATATGATATACTTATTATTGGGGATGTGCATATCCCGTTGAGGTAACCTAGTGTTATTCTAAATTTCTCCGGTTTCATGTTAATCGGAATGAGTTTGTTAACAAGACCTGATCAACCTTGTTAGTGGATTCCTTTTGATGATCATGAGATGGATGAAACTAGAAGGCACAACTTTCTGTACCCCACTTTTACTTTCTATTATTTATATAAAATAAAATAAAAATAAATATTTTTCTATCTATTATCTGATTATCAGTGCAATATAAAAATACCTCGAAAATAAAAGTTCTCCAAATGCCCTAAAAATTAAATATGATTTTTTTCTAGAATATTTGAGGATTTATGGAACAAAGAACACACCAGGGGGGCCAACCACCTTGCCACGAGGGTGGAGGGTGCACCCACCCCCCTAGGGCGCGCCCCCTGCCTTGTGGGCCCATGGTGGCCCTCCTCCACTTATTCCTGCACCCATCCTCTTCTTCTTCCTCCCACAAATACGAAAAACCAACTCAAGCACGAGTTCCAGCCCCCTTTGCTGTAATTTTCGATCTCCTTGCTCAAAGCACCTCTCACAAAACTGTTGGGGAGATTGGTCCTCGGTATGTGACTCCACCATTGGTCCAATTAGTTTTTGTTCTAGTGCTTTATTCATTGCAAATTTTTGCTGCTTAGGTGACCCTGTTCTTGAGCTTGCATGTCAAAATTATATGGTCAAAAGTACTTTTGATGCATGATATAGGCTCTAGGCACTTGTAGGAGTAGTTGCTATCAATATTATAGAGTTTGGTTTACTTTTATTTTGAAGTTACTACAAATTTTCAGAATTTTTCAGAGGAAGAAAATGTTTAGGAAAATGTTCCAAGGTGGTTCTGTTGGGGAACGTAGTAATTTCAAAAAAATTCCTACGCACACGCAAGATCATGGTGATGCATAGCAACGAGAGGGGAGAGTGTTGTCCACGTACCCTCGTAGACCGAAAGCGGAAGCGTTATAACAACTAGGTTGATGTAGTCGTACATCTTCACGGCCCAACCGATCAAGCACCGAAACTACGGCACCTCCGAGTTTTAGCACACGTTCGGCTCGATGACGATCCCCGGACTCCGATCCAGCAGAATGTCGGGGAAGAGTTCCGTCAGCACGACGGTGTGGTGACGATCTTGATGTTCTACCGTCGCAGGGCTTCGCCTAAGCACCGCTACAATATTATCGAGGTTGATGGTGGAGGGGGCACCGCACACGGCTAAGAGATCAATGATCAATTGTTGTGTCTCTGGGGTGCCCCCTGCCCCTGTATATAAAGGAGCAAGAGGGAGGAGGTGCGGCCAGGCAAGGGGCGCACCAGGAGGAGTCCTACTCCTACCGAGAGTAGGACTCCGCCCTTTCCATGTTGGACTAGGACTTGGAGGGACAGAGAGTGAGAGGGGAAAGGAAAGGGGGGGGGGCGCCGCCCACCTCGTTGTCCAAATCGGACTTGGGGGGGGAGGGGCGCGCGGCTGCCCCTTGGCCTCCTCTCCTCTTCCTCCACTAGGCCCATTAAGGCCCATTAGGTTACCGGGGGGTTCCGGTAACCTCCCGGTACTCCGGTAAAATGCCGATTTCACCCGGAACACTTCCGATGTCCGAACATAGGCTTCCAATATATCAATCTTCATGTCTTGACCATTTCGAGACTCCTCGTCATGTCCGTGATCACATCCGGGACTTCAAACAACCTTCGATACATCAAAACATATAAACTCATAATGAAACTGTCATTGTAACGTTAAGCGTGCGGACCCTACGGGTTTGAGAACAATGTAGACATGACGAAGACACGTCTCTGGTCAATAACCAATAGCAGAACCTGGATGCTCATATTGGCTCCTACATATTCTACGAAGATCTTTATCGGTCAGACCGCATAACAACATATGTTGTTCCCTTTGTCATCGGTATGTTACTTGCCCGAGATTCGATCGTTAGTATCTTAATACCTAGTTCAATCTCGTTACCGGCAAGTCTCTTTACTCGTTTTGTAATACATCATCCCGAAACTAACTCATTAGCTGCAATGCTTGCAAGGCTTAAGTGATGTGCATTACCGAGAGGGCCCAGAGATACCTCTCCGACAATCGGAGTGACAAATCCTAATCTCGAAATACGCCAACCCAACATGTACCTTTGGAGACACCTGTAGAGCACCTTTATAATCACCCAGTTATGTTGTGACGTTTGGTAGCACACAAAGTGTTCCTCCGACAAACGGGAGTTGCATAATCTCATAGTCATAGGAACATGTATAAGTCATCAAGAAAGCAATAGTAATAAACTAAACGATCAAGTGCTATGCTAACGGAACGGATCAAGTCAATCACATCATTCTCCTAATGATGTCATCCCGTTAATAAAATGACAACTCATGTCTATGGCTAGGAAACATAACCATCTTTGATCAACGAGCTAGTCAAGTAGAGGCATACTAGTGACACTCTGTTTGTCTATGTATTCACACAAGTATTATGTTTCCGGTTAATACAATTCTAGCATGAATAATAAACATTTATCATGATATAAGGAAATAAATAATAACTTTATTATTGCCTCTAGGGCATATTTCCTTCAGTCTCCTTGTCGGTGTCAAAACCGGCGGATCTCGGGTAGGGGGTCCCGAACTGTGCATCTAGGCCGGATGGTAATAGGAGGCAGGGGACACGATGTTTTACCCAGGTTTGGGCCCTCTTGATGGAGGTAAAACCCTACATCCTGCTTGATTAATATTGATGATATGGGTAGTACACGAGTAGATCTACCACGAGATCAGAGAGGCTAAACCCTAGAAGCTAGCCTATGGTATGATTGTATGTTGTGATTGTTGTCCTACGGACTAAAACCCTTCAGTTTATATAGACACCAGAGAGGGTTAGGGTTACACAAGGTCGGTTATAAAGGAGGAGATATCCAAATCCGTATTGCCTAGCTTGCCTTCCACGCCAAGTAGAGTCCCATCCGGACACGAGACGAAGTCTTCAATCTTGTATCTTCATAGTCTAACAGTCCGACCAACGGAGATAGTCCGGCTGTCCGGAGACCCCCTAATCCAGGACTCCCTCAGTAGCCCCTGAACCAGGCTTCAATGACGATGAGTCCGGCGCGCAGCATTATCTTCGGCATTGCAAGGCGGGTTCCTTCTCCGAATACATCACAGAAGAATTTGAATACAAGGATAGTGTCCGACCCTGCAAAATAAGGTCCACATTCCACCATAGAGAGAATAATATTTTCGCAGATCTAATTTGCTGGCTTGCTTTGGCAGCATGACGTTATGTCATGGACCGGTGATTATTCGAACCGTTTCTTTTAACTAGCCCCGCACATAACGCGAGGCAGTTTTTCGACACGTCTTGTCAAAGCAGAAATCGTGTCCCCTTATTACGGGATTCTCATCAATACGGGCGTGAGTAACCCCAACCGCGCCATCAATTGCAGCGCTTGGGGGATAAGCGAGTTTTACCAGGGAAGTGGGGACGCTTAGTTTCGTCCGCCCATATAAAGGGATAAGGATTCACCTTTCTATCCACGCCTTCTTCCTCCTTTTGCTCATCTGTTTCCGCACAATCGAGCTCTACTGCCCAAGTGCTCACTTCCACCTCAACCCTCTCCGACCATGTCCGGAGCAGGAGGCAAGTGGATGGTCTCCTCCGTCTCGGAGGGAGACATCAAGAAACTGAGGAGAGTCGGATACCTGCCCTACGACATCACACACCGGCTCCTAGATGAGGGCTAGCTCATCCCCACCCCCAGGCCCCATGAGATGGTAGTATTCCTCGCCCATTTCCTCTGCGGACTGGGGTTCCCTCTCCATCCCTTCGTCCGGGGGCTCATGTTCTATTACGGCCTGGATTTCCATGATCTGGCCCCGAACTTCGTCCTCAACATCTCGGCATTTATCGTCGTGTGCGAGGCCTTCCTCCGCATCAAGCCCCACTTTGGCTTATGGCTGAAGACCTTCAATGTCAAGCTGAAGGTGGTGGGCGGCCGCCAGGCGGAGTGCGGAGGCGCCATGGTGGGCAAGATGCCCAACATAACATGGCTCGAGGGCTCCTTTGTGGAAACCATAAAGGGGTGGCAATCGGGGCGGTTCTATATCACCAAGCCGCGCGACCCCGTATGGGTAGCGGCCCCCCGAGTTCCGATCTGGCATCCCCATGCGGCGCACCTCCTGGAAAGAGAAGGGCATGTCCCGGGGTAGTTCGAAAGAGCTGACCGGACTCCAAACATGTATTCAAAACATGGTGGACAAGAAGCTCAAGCTTGTCAACATAGTCCAGGTTATGCTCATCCGCCGGATACTCCCGTGCCAACAACGGGAGTTCACCTTGTGGGAGTTCAATCCGGCGCAGCACCAGACTCTGAATAGGCTCTTCGACACGACTCACGAAGACGCTGGGAGAGTGCTATTCAAAAGTGCCGAGGACCCTCCCCCTATTACTGAGGATCGCGGATTCAGCGCGAAGCGCCAAGACAGTGCGGTAAGCTGCTTTACCTTTCACAGGATACTTTTTTTTATATAGATTGACTCTATGTGGGATCTAAACTCCCGTACCTTTGACAGGACTGGCAAAAGATGGCCGGACAGATCGACTGTCCTGCTCCTTTGCCCGAAGGCCCCGCAGACGCTCTTCTGGCGAAGATGTTGACTCCGGCCCCTTATAAGGTGCCGGAGAAGACCAAGAAGGCCAAGGGAGCTCGAAAGAGTTCCCGACGCCAGGCGTCGTCGGACTCACCGTCCGATGACTCTGCGGCGCACTATTCCCCCGAAGACGAGGAAGAAGAAGAAGATGCTCCCCCACCGACTGGGGGAGACAGAAAAAGGAAGGCCTCCCCAACTAGGGAGGCCAGAGGGTCCAAGAAGGGAAAGACTCTCCTTCCGGACAGTTCCACAACCGCCGACGAAGGCGAAGGCGAGTGGTTGCCCAGGGTCAAGCCCCCGGGGAGATCGTAAGTATTCAGATACCAAAGTAACCCATAGGATTCCTTTGTCGCACTGCTTTCCCTAATCGCCGAACATAATTATGCAGGCCGCCACGAGCCAATATCGAGGTATCATCGGACGGCTCCCTGGGCTCGTTGGACATGGATAGCGATCCAGTCCCGACCGCCACCTCCCCTCATCCTGCCGACGACGCCGAGGTATTGTATCAAGAGGCACCGGATCGAGGGGAGACAGTCCCGGAGGCGCCTCAAGGTGACCTTCCGGACTCTGGGAGCCGAGGGGACAGGGCCCCCGAGAGCTCCGAGTTCAGCCCTCAGCCGAACACCGCGCCGGACCCTCCAGCGGTTCCGGGCTCGGGCATGTGGCCTCCTTCTAAGAGGGGCAAAACGCCTGTGCCAGTGACCTCTGTCCATCCAGAGGCACGGACAATCTGCCGGACAATACTGGTGCAATCTGCTTCCATCGATGAGGAGCACCGCACCATCATGAGTGCGGTGATCCAGAAGGTTCAGTCCACCAAGAGCGGATTGACTGAAGCCTGTGCCAGCCTTCTAATAGGCTTCGAGGTAAGTGTTTTAAAACGTAGTAGAAATATTACCGCATAGACAGTAGCCCCTGATGCTTTGTTCGGTGTTCATAAAGAAAAGCCAAACAGAGGATCAAATAATATCGCAGGAGTCTAATATAAGTATGTCAATATGCATATGCAGGCTTCACTGCTGGCGTCCACCGCACTAACTGCGGAGGTCGCCGTACTGAAGCAGGACGTCGAGGGGTCCAAGAAAGAGCTCGGCCTTGCCAAGAGGCAGCTCGAGGAGAACAAGGGTAAGTAATACCCCGTCTATAGATATGTATATATAAAAAAGGACGCGATTGCAAATTGAAAGGGTCATAGTATTTTTGCCAGGGGCCATGACCGAGGTGGCGACCCTGAAGCAAGCGCTGGCCAAGGCCAAAGATACAGCGGCCAAGGAGCACACCGAGCGAGAGAAGCACGAGGCTCGGGTGGGCGAGGTGCAGCAAGAGCTCCAGGCTCTTGTGACGAAGCACGAAGCATTGGAGCTGGACTCCAAGACGCGGGAATCTGAGCTTGCCACGGCCCTCGAGAGTGTAAAAAGTGCCAAGGCCGAAGCCCAAAAGGCCCTCCAAGAGATCGACGCGATGAAGAAGATAGCGGCGGGTAAGGCTTCTATATGAAAAGCAAGCATGTAAAAGTAAATTACCGATTACTTACCCGGATCCGGAGCTCTTCAGGAGCATTCACAGATTTGCCCCGCAGTGTGTCCGATGCTGCACAATTTTACCAGGCCGAGGACGGAAGCTCGACGGAAAAGCTGTTCTGGTCTCAGTATGCTGAGGCCGAACATCCGGTGCCGATGAGCGACCAGCTGAAGCAGATGGTCGAGCTACATAAGGCGGCCAATCAGGCCATGAAGAGCTTTATAGTCCGGTTGTGGCCTGGTGACGCCCTTACGAACAGCTTCTTCGGCCTGGTGAGGCGGCTTGTGGATGCCTGCCCACGGCTGGAGGTCGTCAAGCGATCTGTTTGCATTGAAGGTGCACGCCGGGCTTTCGCCCGTGTAAAAATGCAGTGGGTCAAGCTAGACGCCGTGAAGCTGATCAAGGAGGGGCCGCCGGAGGGCAAGGAGCACCGCCA